>NC_077228.1:325660756-325960756 GCF_027887165.1 Monodelphis domestica
TTATTCTCATTCAATTAGTCCATTATTCAAATATTTAGGAAATAACTATTCCCACTCTTCTTAAATACAGACAGTTTTAATTTATTTTTCAATATGGTGGTTATTTCAAGCTTTCCTTTGTGTCTCTCTGTCTCTTCGTGTATCCATCTCTTCTATATTTCCTCTCCATCCCTGTGTGTGTATGTAGATTAAGATTCATGAGAATTACTTAGTACAGTGGCTCTTCTACTTAAAAATTACTTGGCACTGTGAATGTTCAATCCAGCCAATACAAGATATCATCAAGGACACAATTTCATTTGGGCATATATTTTAAATTGTTTTTCTAATAGTAGTGATGAATTTTCACTGATTCATCATATTATCTTGCCCTGTCTTTCTTGTGATTAAAACCATCATATTTGGTATGTTTTTAACTGAAGTGAATTAAATAAAAAGGTGGCAGGTCCACAGGGACTATATATTACATAGTTTTTGGATTTTTTTCAATGTATTGATCATTTGTGATAATTATCTTCTTTCACTCTAAAAGCATTGTCATATGGGATATCTTTTTTTGGGAGAAGGAAAGGGAGATATACTTGGGATAACTATGGCAATATAGGATACAGAAAATATCAATTAAAACTTTTTAAAAAAAGAAACATGATTTTAAGATGGTATAGGGTATAGAGCACTGACCTTGGAGTCATGAAGACCAATTTGAGTTGAAATCCATCTTTCAGACATTTTTTAACTGTGTCACTCTGTGTAAGTCATTCAGCCTCATTCCCTCAGCCTGGGTTTCCTCATTTCTAAAATGTAGGGGTAATAAGAGCATTGACTTCACAGTCTTATTTTGAGGACCAAATGAGAGAGTACTTGCAAACAATTATTACATAAGTGTCAGAGATTATCTTATATTTTTGTCATTTACACATAGTCTCTTTTATATGACTATTAACAAAGAATATCAAATCATTCAAAGTTTTTGTGTCAGCAGAGCTAAGAAGCATTCACCTACATAAATTTTGGGTTATTCTACCATTAAACAATCCTTTCCCTTTCTTAGATTTCCTAGGACCAGAAGCTCCACATTGCCATGATAACGTGATTTATTGAACACAGCAAAAACAGAAGGAAAAAGTTAAATGCCCATACACTGAGCCATCTGACTCCAGGAACCTTCCAAATTTTTTCCCACTTGCCATCCCAAATATTCAGAGTTGTGGGAAGAAATTCAGAAAATACCTTTACCCTCAGCTTAAGAAAGAAGGATAGGGACCCTTAAAGTTTTAAGTCATAAAGGAAAGAATAAGAGGAGTAGTAGGAAAAATCGGCCTTCATCTTCTTATTCAACAATCTATGAGAATTCTCAGTAGCGCTCAGTCTCATAATTCAGTTTTCATTCTTCTACAAAGCATGTTTCTCCTTCTTATGTTTTGGGCTGTAGCAGCAGCAGCAGTAGCAGCAACAGCTTTTTCTCTGTTCCACCTTCTATCAGGAAAGAAGTGCCAATCTGTTAACAGCCCCTACCTAGCTATAGATGCCTTTATATCAAATTCAGAGTCAGACTCTAAAGGAAGAAGAGGAAGTGCATGGAATACATCAGGCTATAGCTCTCATATTCTCTTCTATAATGCTATATGGTTTCAGTAGTCAGTCACTGAATATGGATTCATTAAGCAACTGCTTACAAAAAAGTCAAAAGATGATTCATCTTCTCAATGAGCTCATTTTCTAATGGGGGCAGCTCCCTGTTCTAATTCTAATGCAAATGATTATGTACAAATAAGCCATATATATATATATATGATACACTGGAAATAACAAACCAAGGAAGGCATTAGTATTAAAGGGCATCAGAGAAACACTGCTTCCTTGTGGTGGCCAGACTGTAACTGAGATCTGAAGGAAGCCAGGAGGCAAAGATGAGGAAGAGACTTCTAGACATGGAGACAGCCAGAGAAAATGCCCAGGGTTGGAAATGGAAGTGCTTTGTTTGAGGAAAAGTGAGGTCGGCATCAGTGAATCACTGAGTTCATGGGGGCTTGGGCTGGGAAAGGGTGGTATAAGACTCAGGGAAACTAGAAAGGGGGTGTCTGTGGTGGTGGTGGTGGGGAGGCAGGTTATGAAAGATGCCGAATGACAAAAAGAAGATTTTGTATTTGATCCTGGAGGTGAAAGGTTACTGAGTATGTGTGGAAGACATTTGTAATTAAATTCCTCAGTAGACTCATAGGAATGTAAAAATCTAGAATGAAAGTGCTTGAATAGAATTGGAAATAGTGACATTTAGAGAGAATGTCTAATGGAGATTCTGAGAAGGGGATAGTAATCAGAAACCTTGTATCTCAATGTAGCAAGGGGATTCAACTCTTCCAATTATATCTGACAATATCTTAATTTGGCACTATTTTTCTACAGAATGTGCTGGAGGTTTTATGATTACACTAGAGACAAACTTCTCCCCATTGCACCAGTTAACCTTTGTTAAAAAAAATACAACCTCCTTTGCTTCAGTTGCTTAACTATCAATTTCCAAACTACTAAGTCATCAGAGAGCTCTTAAATTACTGAAATTCCTTGCTCCAACATTATTTAGGCAGCTGAAACAGCTCAATTAAGAGAATTTGCATTAGCTTCAGGCCAGGAATTTCTAACCAACAATAGAGTTATATAATTCATTTTTCATCCATTCATTTATTTATTAGGGGCAGGGATTGGCTGTTCTTACTAACAACAATGATTTATTTTCTCTTAACAAAGTATTTTGTCTTTTTTTTTCTAAGTAGTCATTGTATTCTTGCGACTTTCTTACCCTGGAGGTGGGGAATCCCTTTATTCTCTAATTAGGAAATATGTTTTTTTTTCTCAGAGCCTTTAATTTCATCCCATGCATTTGAACTAGGATATATATAGAAGATATAACCACTTTTTTATGTTCCTAAAAAGGAAACTATTAGCTGTCTTTTTTTTTAAACCCTTACCTTCTGTCTTGGAGTCAATACTGTGTATTGGCTCCAAGGCAGAAGAGTGGTAAGGGCTAGGCAATGGGGATCAAGTGACTTGCCTAGGGTCACATGGCTAGGAAGTGACTGAGGCCATATTTGAACTTAGGACCTCCCATCTCTAGGCCTGGTTCTCAATCCACTGAGCTACCCAGCTGCCCCCTATTAGCTGTCTTTAAAATTTTTTTTGATATCATTTTAAACTTACTAAATATTTAATCTCATTCCCCATTAAGCCAGTAATGAACTAGAGGAATTTTTATAAGCACTTATTATCTGCCTACTATATGCTGGAAACTGCTGAATATTTTACAAATATGTCATTTGATTCTCACAGCAACACTCTAAGGTAGGAACCATATTGGTCCTATTTTATACATAAGGAAACTGAGGCTGAGAGAGGTTAAGTGACTTATACAGGGTCATATAGTAAATATCTGAGGATGAATTTGAATTCTTCCTGACACCAGGCCCAGTTTTCTTTCCACTATTCCATCTAGCTGACTTTCCATGTAATGAGAATCTGTAATATTCTTATGTTATATAATAACATAAAATGCAACATGATAAATTAATGTTGATTAAAGTGTGAGGGTGGGATAAGGGTAAGGGAATTAATTTTTTGGAGATATTGAGAAAGCTTTCACAGACTCAATCATTCAATCAACATTATGTCCCACACACCATACTAAGTGTTGGAAATACAAAGAGAGACAGAAGACAATCATTTCACTTAAGGAATTTATGACTCTAAAAGAGGAGACATATGGAAACAAATATATACAAAGCAAGATATAGACAGTAAGAAAGGAGATATTTTAAAGGGCAAAAACATAGAATTAAGAGGGGTTAGGAAAGGCTTCTTGTAAAAGGTGGAATTTTAGTTAGTACTTGAAACCAGGGTAGAAGAAATAGCATGTGACTATTCAAATATAATGGGGAGTCTTGCTACTTACTTCTATCTTCAGAACTAGGACAAGACTACTGTCAAGTTTCAATCTTTCTCAGAGTTAACTAGGTCTATGATTGGGCTATTAGGTAGTTCAAAGACTGATTGTCTATTGTAGGATACCTAACTAGGACTTTGAGTATCAATGAATTATGGGACAGGGTACAGAACCAGAGTCTGGAAAAAAAAAAAACATGGCAGGGCTTAAAGAGCAAGATAATAGAAAGTCTTAGCCTTAGTCTTGATTCAGGGAACCCAGCTACTGGAAGTCTTGCTTTGTCCTCTCTGTTTTTTTCTGTCTCCTTTGGGACTTCTCTCCACTGACAGAGAGGCCGCAAAACTAAGTTCACAAACTGCTTCTCCATATGAGTCATCAAAAAAATAGAGATTTCAAGTATAATGGTTGAAAAATCATTTCCCTTGGTTGTTTGTTTTGGAAAAGACAATAGTAATGAGGTAATTATTTCTTAAGCACCCCAAAATATACTAGGATTTGGTGTCTAAGAAATACATTCCTTCCTCATATGTTAAATTTTCTAAAAGCATAATAGAGCAACAGAGTATATATATTTTTTCTCTCTACACTACATATATAAATAACTATATCTATAATATTTATAATTCAGGTCATTTGAAACAAGATATTAAAAAAGATACTTCCTGAAAATTGCTTTACTTCTGTTTTTTGGAGATCTCTATTTTGTTTAGCAAGCAAATCAGTGACCATCCCCTTTCTTATCTTGATATATTATTCTAGTCATATATTTATATATATGTATATAAATATATATATATATATGACTAGAATAAGAGAGATCTGGAGTTTACTATGATAGCTAGAATATAGCATTTTGAGGGCTTTTTGAGCAAAGCATTAAGACAGTTTGCATAGCTGGATTCTAGTTACTAAAGCCTATAAGGACAAATAAAAAGGTATTCAAATTTTTGTTCAATCATTTCTGAGTCTTCATGACCTCATGGATCACAGCTATTCATGGGGTTTTCTTGGCTAGGATACTAGAGGATTCTTTCTTTCTCCAATGGATCCTTTTGTCAGGAAAAGAGAGGGTTAGGGACTTGCCCAGGGTCACACAATTTTCAGGAAGTATCTGAGGTTGGGTTTGAACTCAGGTCTTCCTAACTCCAGGCCTAGTGCTCTATCTACCTAGCTACCAGCTATCTCTGAGTTTTACCTAGTCTCAAAAAAACTTCATCAGAATATGATCAATCAGTCAATCCACAAATACATACTATATGCCAGGCACCATATACTAGGTTCTGGGCTTACAAGTAGAAAGAATAAAACAATTGCCACATGCAACAGGCTTATATTCTTATGAGGGAGAAAAGAATATATATAATATATGAATTTGTTGGGAGTACCACTTGTATATGCAAAGAGATGAATGGAATTCAGTTGCCTTTACTTAGCAAAGAGTAAGGATTGGGAAGCTCACTGGGATGGAGAGCTCTAGAAGATTTTCAACTAATGTGCCAGCAAGCTGACCAACAAAATCCTGTGGACTGAGACAAATTCTTCTGAGTGGTCTCACTCTAAAAGGGCAAAAAATTACCTAAATAATATAGACTAGCAGTGGTGGTACTAGAAATGAGACACATTTTCGGGTGGGGCTTCAGCAGAGGGCAGCACAGGACCAGTGGAGAAAGAGTGAGTGTCTGTTTCAGAGGCAGCTGACAGTGGAGACAAAACTGATAGAGACAGATGGTTCCAAGAAGAGGAGCAATAAGTCTCTGGTAGGAGTGTATTTTCCATCTGTGATCCAAAGCAGAAATCCAGGAAGCCATTTCTCTCCCCAGAGCCTGAATTTCCAGGGACATGTTCTTTTCTCCACCATGATGAGAGTCTACAGGAGACTGGATATTGCACTCATTTCTTTCATTCTTTGCCACTTGTAACCCAAGCCTCATTATTATCAAATGCTTCTCAGTTAGTTGATTTGGTTTTAAAGACTTCCTTCTCTCCCTCCATCCTTTCCTTCTTACCATTCTTCCTCCATTTTTAAAATTTAAAATTAAAATTAAAATTTTTAAAATTTTCCTTCCTTCCTTCCTTCCTTCCTTCCTTCCTTCCTTCCTTCCTTCCTTCCTTCCTTCCTTCCTTCCTTCCTTCCTTCCTTCCTTCCTTCCTTCCTTCCTTCCTTCCTTCCTTCCTTCCTTTCTTCCTTCCTTCCTTCCTTCCTTCCTTCCTTCCTTCCTTCCTTCCTTCCTTCCTTCCTTCTTTCCTTCAATTAAATTTTGGTTTAATATTTCTTTATGGATTTACTTAAGCATATCTATTTATAGAAGTGTTCAAATTATTAACATATAAACATGGGTTGATTGCATCCTACTTTTAAAATAGAAAATTTCTGCACTTGTTTCCTTTCTCTTGAAGTAGAATTTTGGGGGAAGGGAAATTATAAGGATTTATGGGAAATGATCATTTGTTCTCTTCATATTTAGCATCAGAAAGCCTTCATGGAGTAGGATTGGAGGAATGATTTGAATGAGGTTGGAACAGAACACTTGGTAAAGATGGGAGGACATTCTAGGTACATGGAATGTGAAATAATTTCCAAGGTCAGAGAGAAGATTAATTTGTTTGGTAATAATCTCTTTCAAATCAGTCTGTCTTCGTCAACAACTCCCATGACTTGGGAGTCAGGAATGTTGTGTGATGATTTATAATCCGGTATGAAACAATGGCAATTCTTCCTAATGAGTAGAAGTGTTTCCTATTATTTCAATGTTAGGGAGCCAGAAATTGCCAAAAGATGAATACAATTGTGTAATAACTAGTAAATACCATGCTACACCATAAACACAGAATCATGATATCTTCCATCCAAAATTGGGATTAATATGATCCAAAGCAGATGAATGAGGAAAACAGCTACTGTTTTAAATAGTTCACTTGTAATTTTTCCAAAAAGAAAACAAACTAGTTATAAATCATTATTGGGAGATTTAGCATGTTTTTGCAGCCTTGTCAGGATCAGATTAATTTCTGGAATCTTTAGAACATAGAATTTTCCATGGAATTAGTACTAGATGAACAAATATAAAGACTGATAGTGTTTTTTAAAAGTGATATGACAATAGATTTATTAGTGATCATGTGAAAATGTTAGACTGAACTAGGTGGCCCTTTATGAAGTCTTCTAATTCAAGAGGTCTGAAAAAGGCATTTTCTGTTGAACACAGTATGCCTTGGATAGATAAGGAAATTCCCTTGTGTTTTTCTCAAACCATCTTTTTCATATATTTATTATCTAATTTAGCAAAAACCAATAGTGGAATTTTGAGGAAGAAACCCATTATATAGCTATCAATATATTACCAGGGCAATAAATTCCAATTCAATCCATTAGCAGATGCTTTAGATGAACAGATTTAAATCCCTGAATTGGGTTTTCTAGATTGAGAGGGAGGGAAGTAAGATGAATGAAAAAGAAGAAGCAGGGGGAGAAGAAATGAACAGAATATCTGCTTTGGCACAATGAATGAAACTGCACCTAGCAGATTGACTAACATGAGAGCAAAGGAAAGTAATGAATGCTGGAGGAGATGTGGCAAAGTTGGTACATTAATGCATTGCTGGTGGAGTTGTGAATTGATCCAACCATCCTGGAGGGCAATTTGGAACTATGCCCAAAGGGCTCTAGAAGACTGTTTGCCCTTTGATCCAGCCACTGCTGGGCTTGTACCCCAAAGAGATAATAGGTAAAAAGACATGTACAAAATATTCATAGCTGCGCTCTTTGTGGTGGCAAAAAGTTGGAAAAGGAGGGGATGCCCTTCAATTAGGGAATGGCTGAACAAATTATGGTATATGTTGGTGATGGAATACTATGGTGCTAAAAGGAATAATAAAGTAGAGGAATTTCACGTAAACTGGAATGACCTCCAGGAATTGATGCAGAGTGAAAGGAGCAGAACCAGGAGAACATTGTACACAGAGACTGATACACTGTGGTACAATCGAACGTAATGGACTTCTCCATTAGTGGCAATGAAGTGGTCCTGAATAACCCAGAGGGATCTATGAGAAAGAACACTATACACATTCAGAGAAAAAACTGTGGGAGTAGAAACACAGAAGAAAAATAACTGCTTCACTAAATGGATTGAGGGGGATATGATTGGAGATGGAGACTACAAACAAACATCCTAGTGCAAACATAAAGAACATGTAAATAGATTTTAAACAAGGACACATGTAAAACCTATTGGAATTGCTCTCAACTATGGGAAGGGCTGGGGGAGGGGAGGGAAAGAATACAATTCTTGTAACTAAGGAATGTTCTTTTTTATTTATTTATTTTAAATCCTTACCTTCTGTCCTGGAGTCAATACTGTGTATTGGCTCCAAGACAGAAGAGTGGTATGGGCTAGGCAACTGAGGTCAAGTGATTTGTCCAGGGTCACACAGTTGGGGAGTATCGGAGGTCAGATTTGAACCTAGGACCTCAGTCTCTAGGCCTAGCTCTCAATCCAGTGAGCTACCCAGCTGCCCCCAAGAAATAATGTTCTAAATTGACTAATTAAATAAAATTTTCCAAAAAAAAAAAAAGAAACAAAGAAACTGAATATAACTGGGAACCTAGATAATGTCTATTGTTCTTAGTGATGTTAATCTAAAAGACTTTTATCTTCTTTCTTCCACCCTTCCAGAGCTAATAGTAATGCAGCTCCTTTTTAGCTTGAAACCATATGCAGGATCCTCTAATTGCCCTTTCTTTGTCCATCCTTTTTCAATTAGCTTTTAGAGAATACTGAAGTTTCTTTAAGGGGAAACAATCAGAATTTATTTCACCATAGCAAAAGTTTATTGAGGGTGTACTCTAAGTAAGGCACAGAAATAAGGATGAATGAGATAGGTAAGAGAGTAATAATGGAGATTTACCAAATGAAAGTAGAATTTGAACATGTAACTGGTACAACAAATTGAGTGATCAAAGGAAGGCAGTATCTGATGCTATGTCCATTTTTGAGCAGTGATACAGAGATTGCTTCTGTGGGATCTTCAACAAGTAATCCTTAGCACTATTTCCCTACTTGCATAAATATACTTCAGGATCAACTATTCACTTTATGAAGAGTTGGAGGCAAAGGATCCACAGAGGTCCAGAGAGGTTATTTGGAACTGATTTCTTGCAAATAGTTTACAAGTGCCAAAATATGGCTGTTATACTTCATTTCAAACATATTTCAAACAAGAGAGAAAAATCTATTTGCTAGAAAAGTTTTGGGAATTTCAATCAGCAAATGTCCCCAAAATAAATTGCTTAAAGTTGACATTAAATTGAAGGTACAGCTTAGAGAATTTTACTGGTGCTAAAAACTTTATGAGAAGTGCCTGCAATTTCAACCAGAAAATCGTACATCACAAGTCAAATTTGCCAAGTCAAGGGCAATTCTTGGAGATGCTAAAAGATGAAGATGTCAATATATGAGTTGGCATTCCAGAGGGCAATTTGGAACTATGCACAAAGGGTGATAAAAGAATGTCTACCCTTTGATCCAGCCATAGCACTGCTGGGTCTGTACCCCAAAGAGATAATGGACAAAAAGACTTGTACAAAAATATTCATAGCTGCGCTCTTTGTGGTGGCCAAAAATTGGAAAACGAGGGGATGCCCATCAATTGGGGAATGGCTGAACAAATTGTGGTATATGTTGGTGATGGAATATTATTGTGCAAAAAGGAATAATAAAGTGGAGGAATTCCATGGAAACTGGAACGACCTCCAGGAAGTGATGCAGAGTGAGAGGAGCAGAACCAGGAGAACATTGTACACAGAGACAAACACACTGTGGTATAATCCAACGTAATGGACTTCTCCATTAGTGGCGGTGTAATGTCCCTGAACAATCTGCAGGGATCTAGGAGAAAAAACACTATCCATAAGCAGAGGACAAACTGTGGGAGTAGAAACACCGAGGAAAAGCAGCTGCCTGACTACAGCGGTTGAGGGGACATGACAGAGGAGAGACTCTAAATGAACACTCTAATGCAAATATTAACAACGTGGCAATGGGTTCGAATCAAGAACACATGTGATACCCAGTGGAATCACGCGTTGGCTATGGGGGGTGGGGGGGAGGAAAAGTAAATGATCTTTGTCTTTAATGAATAATGCATGGAAATGATCAAATAAAATACTATAAAATTTATATATATATATATATATGTATATATATATATATATATATATATGAGTTGGTTCTTAGCCAGATATGCCTAGACATGTCAGAGGTGCTTAGGAAATCTTACACTGATTTTGAAATTATGCAAGAAAAATGTGAAAAAGCAAGAAGTCTTTACTGGAGATTGTAGCAGTGAAAACAACATGTCAAGATATATTAGTTTTGCTTAGTTTTATTTGTCTCCAGTGAATGAATAAAGTTTAGCTAAATACAGACAAATTTACGAAAAAGTAAGCAAAACTATGAGAAATTGTGAAGGGAAGGAAGAAAGGCTCATCTTAGTAGACTATTGATAAAAATTTGAAGGTGAATTTGGAACAGAATCTCAAGGATAGAGTAGGAAAACTCAGGCCAGAGAAAGTTAAGAAGAGAAGAAAAGTACAGGCGGAAGATGAGGCTGAGGCTGGTTGGAAAAAGTATGATAATTTCATCTTTCCAGAAGATGCTGTACATGAGCCCAACCTCAAACTGCTGACAGTGGCCAAATTTTGGAAGAAATAAGAACAAGAAAAGGATGCTACAAAGTAAGAAACCAACAAAGTCATAGATGAGAATGAATCTTAACTTATTCCATGTTGTTGAATTTATGTTATTTTTATGAATTCCTTTTTGCAGTTATTGTGACTGATTATGCTTTTGTACAGTTTTTTCCTGGTGATTAATCTTAAACTTTTGCTGTTATAATTTAATATATTGTTTAGTTAACATGGAGATCATAAATAAAGAACAAACTTTTTCTTAAAACAGAACTCAATTGTTTTAGAGATACTAAAATAAATAGAAGGGCATGATTGGGTGGATAAAAAAGGGACTTTTGTAAAGGTGGATAGAATAAGATTAAAAGGAAAGGGGCAGGGCAAAGGGAGAGAATAATGGAAAGGATAAGGTGGTGCAAATTAGAGAGGTAGTGAAAAGAGGAAATTCTACATCTGAGGAAGGATATAGCAAAAAGAGAGAAAGAGAAGGATAAAATGAGGGGAAACAATGGAAGCAAATGCACAACTAGTACTTATGACTTTGAATGTGAATGGGATGAACTCACTCACAAAACAAATATGGACAGCAAAATTGATCAACCTCACAATATGTTATTTAAAAGAAACACATTTTGGGGGCAGCTGGGTTGCTCAGTGTATTGAGAGCCAGGCCTAGAGACCGGAGGTGCTAGGTTCAAATTTGACCTCAGACACTTCCCAGCTGTGTGACTCTGGGCAAGTCACTTGATCCCCATTGCCTAGCCCTTACCACTCTTCTGCCTTAGAGCCAATACACAGTATTGGCTCCAAGACAGAAGGTAAGGGTTTTAGTAAAAAAAAAAAATGAACAAAACAAATTTCAAAATGAGAGGCACAATTAGAATAAAGATAAAGAGCTGGTACATAGTATATAGGAGTAGCAATTATGATCTCTGACAGAGTCAAAATTAAAATAGATATAATCAAAAGATAAACTGGGAAATTATAGTATGTTAAAAGGTCATAGATAATTAAGGCTTACCAATATTAAATTTACATGCACCAAATATTATAGTATCAAAGTTTTAAAAGGAAAGCTAAATGTGGGGGCAGCTGAGTGGCTCAGTGGATTGAGAGCCCAGGCCTACAGACAGGAGGTCCTAGATTTAAATCTCATCTCAGACACTTCCTGGCTGTGTGACCCTGGGCAAATCACTTAATCCCCATTGTGTATCCCTTACCACTCTTCTGTCTTGGAAGGAATGTGCAGTATTAATTTTAAGAAAGAAGGTAAGGTTTTATTTTTTTAAAGGATGCTGAATGAGATATGGATAGAAATTGGTAAGAAAAAAATAATAATCAGAGACTTTAATTTTTTCCCTTTAAGAACTGCATAAATCTAACTGAAAATAAATAAGAAAGATCTCAAAGAGATGAATCTTTCATAAGTTAAATATGATAGCTATCTGGCAAGAACTAAATGGAAATGAAGTATATCTTCTCAGTGGTATCTTTAAAAATTAACCATATAATGGGGCAAAACCCCATTATAATTAAATGTAGGCAACCAGAAATATTAAATGCATTCTTCTCAGACCATAATACAATAAAATTGAAGACTAAGTAGCAATCTTAAAGATTGAGTGGTTTAGAGAGGAAATCATAAAAATGAGTTTATTGAAAAGAATGATAAGAATGAGAAAACATGAGAACATGATATGCATCAAGAGCAGTAATTAGAGGAAAATTTGTATTTCTAAATTTTCATATTAATGAAATTGAGAAAGAAAATATCAGTGAATTGGAAATGCAACTTTAAAAAGGTAGAAAAAGAACAAATTAAAAATTCCCAATTAAACATCAAATTAGAAATCTTAAAAGATCAAAGACTAATTTAATAAAACTGAATGTAAGAGAACCATTGAAATAATAAATGAATCCAGAAGTTGGCTTCATAAAAAATCAACAAAATAGAGAAACCATTGACTAATATGATAAAAATAAAGAGAGAAGAAAACCAAGCCACCAGCAAAAAGGTGAAAAGTTTGAATATAACATAAATGTAGATGGAATTAAAGCAATTATGAGTTATTTTGCTTAATTATGTGCAAAAAATTTAATAGTACAAGAAAATTTGAAGAATACTTACAAAAATTCCTTGACTATCAAAGGAATGTCTAAAAAGCAATTTTAGAAAAAAGAAATTGAATAAGCCACAAATGAACTTCCTAGGAAATAAGCATCAGTACTAGATGGATTTTCAAGTGGATTCTACAAAACATTTAAAGATCAACTAATTTCAATATTAAATAAATTATTCAAAATAACAGGTAAAGAAGAAATTTCACCAAATTCTTTTTATGAAACAAATTTCATTCCCAATTAAACATCAAATTGGCAATCTTAAGAGATTAAAGATTAGTTTAATAAAACTGAATATAAGAAAACCATTGAATTAATAAATGAATCCAGAAGTTGGCTTCATAAAAATCAACAAAATAGATATATTTTGATACCTAAATTAAAATATATAGTAAATATCAAATTTATGAGAATAAGTGTCAATCTCATTGACAAGTGGGCAAATGATATGAGCAAACAATTTTCATATTAAAAATCAAAAGCATTTATACATATATATGAAAAAATGCTCAAAATCACCACTGATTAGAGAAATATAAATCAAAACAATTTTGAGATATCTCACACCCATCAGATTTACTACAATGACAAAGGGGCAAAATGACAAATGCTGGGGGTGGGATATGGAAAAAGGTGGATACTAATACACTGTGAACAGATCCAACCACACTGAAGCGTTATTTGGAAACACCCCAGAGAGTTATAAAACTGTGTTTATTCTTAGACCAAACAGTTCTACCTTTGGGTCTGTTTCCCAAGGAGATCAGGGAAAATGGAATAAAAAACAAACCAATCTATATGTTTCAGAATATTTATAGCAATTCTTTTTGTGGTGGCAAAGAATTGGACATTGAAGTGATGGCCATCCATTGGAGAATGGCTAAACAAATTCTGGTATATGATTGTGATGGAATACTACTGTTATAAGTATTGAAGAGCAGGCTAATAAAAACCTTAAAAATAATAAACTATGAAATGATCAGAACCAAGAGAACATCATACACAGCTATGGAATTAATACTGGAAGGATAAATTGTGAATGTTACTTCCAGAGAGTGAACTGAAAGGTGAAAACATAAAAGACTTAATTTGCATAAATATGCCCATATTATAGATGCTACTACTCTGTGATGTGGGCAGGGTGGGTAAAGACTGGGGCATTTGTTGATAAATTTTTATTATTTAATAAATGAGTTATAATAACAAAAAGAGAGAATGGAATATCCAGAAGTAAACAGAAAAAGCAGGAAAGGTTTAAAAGTTTCATATGGGATCTATTATGTAGATACAAAGAAAAGCAAGCTAAACATATAAGAGATTTGTGATTTCATTTATGTACAGTCTTATTTTTTCTTTGTATACAGAAATGCTCATTTTATTTGATTTTGTAAAATTTGGAATAAAAAACCTGAAATTAAGAAAAAAGGAAAGACATGACTAATAATTCAGCTGCCCCAAGTGGGCTAGTTTGCTGAGGTGGGGCTTGTATTGTTGGTGCCTTGCTCTGTGCTCTCCTCCCACAGTAGTACAACAGAACCTCCTGATGACCTTCTAAGTTGTCTTGACCTGAAAAAATTGTTTAATCCAGACCTTTTGTGGGTTCTATCACTTCAGAATTTGTTTTGCGGTATTATATCAAAGTTGTTTGGAGGGTAATTTGGTAGAGATCAGTAGGTCCACATAACTTCTTGATCATCTCAGCTCTACCCCCTATATAGTTTTAAATGTTTGGTTAATTTATTTCTTGTTTAATAGAAGTCATATTGTATTTTTGTCTCAAAGGAATTATAAAATGTTAGGAAAGTCACTTTATATCTGGAAAGTATTTTAGAAATTTTGATCACTTCCCATCATATTCCTTTGCTCTTTACACATAAATAAAATGTGGGCCATTACTCTCATGGATTCAATTATCACCTCTGTGCAGATAGAAATCTATGTAGATGAAACAAGAGGAATTGTAGATAAAACTACATACCTAGTCCTAACCATTTCCATAGACTTCAATTCTGTATTTCCCACTATTTTCTGGACATTTTTACTGGATATGTTGCCTGTGCCTCAAAATCGTTGTGTCCAAAATGGATTACCTGAATTAATTTCCTCTCCAACCCACACCATCATTCCTCTGAGACATTTTTGATTGATAACTTCTGTCATTCTGCATATCTAATCAGATTCCAACTCCTGTCATTCAACTTCCACATTATCTATCAAGTATCTTCTCTCTACTCACTCTTAAATTTTCTTTAAACCTTCTTGGACTATTTTATTAGTCCTCCAATTGGTTTCCCTATTTTAGTCTTTTCTTCACCTAATCAGTCCCTGACACAAAATAATCTTCTTGTGGCACAGGTCTGATCATATCATTCCTCAGCTGAAAAGCCTCCCATGACTTCCTGTTGCTCTTATAAAATATATACTCCTTTGGCTGTTTTAAGTTACTCTTCAAAATGGCTTCCATTCACCTTAAGACTTATTTTATATTATTGCCTTTCCTATACTCCATAATCTAGCCAAAATGGTGTATTATTTCCCCAAATCAATATAATATCTTCAATTGATGCATTTGTTCAAATCTTTTTATCTATGGGTTTTAGAAACCTTTCTTCAATACCTTTCCTGATGCTCAATTTGAGAGTATTTTCATCTTCAAATTTTCCTAGAGCTTTCCCCATCTCCTCCCATCCCTGGCTATTTTCTTTGCCCTAGAATGCTTAACTTTATCTTAGATCTACGTATGTGCCAGAAATACCTCAGTTTAATGTAATGTCTTTGAGAAACTAGATTTTATTGGTCTTCATCATTGTACTCCTACACTATTTCAATATCTTGTACATAGTAGGTACTTAATAAATGTCTAATTGAATTTAGTTCAATAGTCTCAGTTAATGTTCTTTCATTTCTAAAGAGGACCAGTGATGTCATAAGTGTGAAGCCTTGACTTAAAGTGATTTAAGTGAGTCAAAGTCCTCAGCTTCACTCTGTATTCTAGAACTATTGAAGTTCAGTGCCAAGACAAAGGTTGGGATAACTGGTGATGGCCAGTTAGGCAGTGAATGACCTTGGTACCTTTGATGTCTGACCAAGCTCTAAATGCTCCACAATGCTTGTTTCAGCTGCCTTTATGGCAGAACAAATTGTTTTCATCTACTCATTTGACCAGGGGAAGTCTTTATGTGGTTGGGTTAGACATTTTCCCTAACTCACTCAATGGGTTTAAGGCCACTTATCCTCAACCTGGTTTGATCTGTATTCTAATATGGTTTTACTGGACATGCTATAGTTTCTTGTAACCACAGGTAGAAGTTGAGTGAGAGACAGATTACGAAGTCCTGAAAGGACCTAGAAAGTACTTGTACCAAAGGTAAAGGTGCTAGCCTTTCCTGAACACTCCAAATACTCAGTTAACAGATAAAGAAAATGAAGCCCAGAATCATGAATTCATTTATTCAAGGTTACTTAGTGAAATCACCAAATGGCTGTAGGGTTTGGACTAGAACGAAGGCCTTTTTGCAAATTTGTTCCTTTAAGGCAATTGCACATTAAAAATATGCCAAACATCTTCTAACATTAGCATTTTAAAAGAAAAGTTAGATTATATTTTAGTAAAATATAAATAGTACCTAAAAACTATCTGGACTCCTGATAGCTGCTGTTTGGAACTTGGGGTAGGCCTTCTTGGCTACTCTGTAAATAGTCAAATTTCTGAGTCATCTTTGTGATAGGTGTATTTTTACCTGTTTTCTTAATACTCTCTTAGATTTACCTTTGAAAGCCAATATATACATATATATATGTACATGTATATATATATAAATGGAATGTTAGTTAAGTAGTTAAACTTATATGTCTATATCTATATATAATATATACATAATTTTCTAGATTTCAGCTAGATCCAAGACTGGCATTAGTGCTTATATAATTGCATAATAGTTCTGTCATGTAAATAACAAGTTCCCAACATTTTTTCCTACCTAAATATTATTTTTGGAAGAGTCTTAATCTACTTTGGCAAAAATAGTCTATTGTGGATACATCATGTATTGGGAGTCCTTGGGGCTTCTAGTTATAACTGATGCTACTGTCCTGCATTAAATCTACTATCAAACCATTCCTTTCCCCCCCAGACTTCATTTTTTAGATATTTAGAATTGATTTGATGCTGAGTAGTGCTACGGGAAGAACACTGTTCTGAAAGATCAGAGATCTGATTTCTCACCCCAAGTTCTGCTGCTTGCTGGCCATATGAGTTTAGAGCAGCAATGGCCAACCTATGGCATATGTGCCAAAGATGGCACACAGAACACATCCCCCCCTACTGGTTCATAACTGGGCCTTGGCAGAGTTGATCCCTTTCCCCTCTCCATTGTGTGGACAATTTTTGATTTCACCCACCTCTCTGTTCAGAAGCCCAATGGAAGCATATGCTCCCCTCCCTCTCTCCACCCAGGCTGAGGACATCTCTCACTTCACTTTCTCCTCTGCCCAGCAGTCCAATGGTAGTGCACAGGGGTTAATATGGGCAGCTCACAGGCTGTGGAGCTGGAGGGGAGTGAAGCAGTTGGGCCCACCTGCACTGAAGACATTTTTTCAACTAACCCATCCCTCTGCCCAGCAGCCCAATGGGAGACTTCCTTCCCTCCCTTGTCTGGGGTAAGGTGAGTGACTCACAGGTGGCAGAGTTGGAGGGAAGTGAATCATTCTGGACACTCCTCTCCCCCTCTCTACACTAACTGAGGACATTCCTCATTTCACTTGCCTCTCTGCCCAGCAGCCCAATGGGAGTGCTTTCTCCCTCCTGTGTGTGGGGTAAGGGTGGGGCAGAGCACATGGTCTCTAAAAGGTTGGCCATCACTGGTTTAGGGAAATAATTTTGCTTCTGGGCCCTTGTTTTCTCAATCAGAGTACATGTACATAAGTGGGAATGAGGTTATCAGAGAGATGTTGGAGTGTTGACTCTAAGGTGCCTTTTGACTGTGAATATCTATGGTTCTAAGTAGTGAAATAAAATGAAATACAGTATTAGATACTACAGGAATATGGCCATTGGCCTTACATTGTTTTGCCTACTTCACTGAGTAGACATAATAGTCTTTAAAGTTTTAGTATCTTTTTTTTTTAAAATATATTTTATTTGATCATTTCCAAGCATTATTCGTTAAAGACATAGATCATTTTCTTTTCCTCCCCCCCCACCCCCCATAGCCGTCGCGTAAGTCCACTGGGCATTAGATGTTTTCTTGATTTGAACCCATTGCTTTGTTGATAGTATTTGCATTAGAGTGTTCATTTAGAGTCTATCCTCTGTCATGTCCCCTCAACCTCTGTATTCAGGCAGTTGCTTTTTCTCGGTGTTTCCACTCCCATAGTTTATCCTTTGCTTATGAATGGTGTTTTTTTCTCCTGGATCCCTGCAAGTTGTTCAGGGACATTACACCACCACTAATGGAGAAGTCCATTACGTTCGATTATACCACAGTGTATTAGTCTCTGTGTACAATGTTCTTCTGGTTCTGCTCCTCTCGCTCTGCATCACTTCCTGGAGGTTGTTCCAGTCTCCATGGAACTTCTCCACTTTATTATTCCTTTTAGCACAATAGTACTCCATCACCAACATATACCACAGTTTGTTCAGCCATTCCCCAATTGATGGGCATCCCCTCATTTTCCAGTTTTGGGCCACCACAAAGAGCGCAGCTATGAATATTTTTGTACAAGTCTTTTTGTCAATTATCTCTTTGGGGTACAGACCCAGCAGTGCTATGGCTCGGTCAAAGGGTAGATATTCTTTTGTCGCCCTTTGGGCATAGTTCCAAATTGCCCTCCAGAATGGTTGGATCAATTCACAACTCCACCAGCAATGAATTAATGTCCCTACTTTGCCACATCCCCTCCAGCATTCATTACTTTCATTTACTGTTATGTTAGCCAATCTGCTAGGTGTGAGGTGATACCTCAGAGTTGTTTTGATTTGCATTTCTCTGATTATAAGAGATGTAGAGCACTTTTTCATGTGCTTATTAATAGTTTTTATTTCTTTGGCTGAAAAGTGCCTGTTCATGTCCCTTGGCCATTTATCAATTGGAGAATGGCTTGATTTTTTGTACAATTGATTTAGCTCATTATAAATATGAGTAATTAAACCTTTGTCAGAGGTTTCTATGAAGATTTTTTCCCAATTTGTTGTTTCCCTTCTGATTTTAGTTATATTGGTTTTGTTTGTACAAAAGCTTTTTAGTTTGACGTAGTCAAAATTATTTATTTTACATTTTGTGATTCTTTCTATATCTTGCTTGGTTTTAAAGCCTTTCCCCTCCCAAAGGTCTGACATGTATACTATTCTGTGTTTACCCAATTTACTTATGGTTTCCTTCTTTATGTTTAATTCACTCACCCATTTTGAATTTATCTTGGTGTAGGGTGTGAGGTGTTGATCTATTCCTAGTCTCTCCCACACTGTCTTCCAATTTTCCCAGCAGTTTTTATCGAATAGTGGATTTTTGTCCCAAAAGCTGGGATCTTTGGGTTTATCGTATACTGTCTTGCTGAGGTCGCTTTCCCCCAGTCTATTCCACTGATCTTCCTTTCTGTTTCTTAGCCAGTACCAAATTGTTTTGATGACTGCTGCTTTGTAATATAGTTTTAGGTCAGGGACTGCAAGGCCCCCGTCGTATGTGTTTTTTTTCATTATTTCCCTGGATATCCTTGATCTTTTGTTCTTCCAAATGAACTTTGTTATGGTTTTTTCTAAATCAGTGAAGAAGTATTTTGGTAGTTCAATGGGTATGGCACTAAATAGATAAATAAGTTTGTGTAGGATGGTCATTTTTATTATATTGGCTCGTCCTATCCATGAGCAGTTAATGTTTTTCCATTTGTTCAGGTCTAGTTTTAGTTGTGTGGCGAGTGTTTTGTAGTTGTGTTCATATAGTTCCTGTGTTTGTCTTGGGAGATAGATTCCTAGGTATTTTATTTTGTCTAAGGTGATTTTGAATGGGATTTCTCTTTCTAGTTCTTGCTGCTGAGCTGTGTTGGAGATATATAGAAAAGCTGATGATTTATGTGGGTTTATTTTGTATCCTGCAACTTTGCTAAAGTTGTTGATTATTTCAATTAGCTTTTTGGTTGAATCTCTAGGATTCTTTAAGTAGACCATCATGTCATCTGCAAAGAGTGATAACGTGGTCTCCTCCTTGCCTATTTTGATGCCTTCAATTCCTTTATCTTCTCTAATTGCTACTGCTAGTGTTTCTAGTACAATGTCAAATAGTAGAGGTGATAATGGGCATCCTTGATTCACTCCTGATCTTATTGGGAATGCATCTAGTTTATCCCCATTGCAGATGATATTAGCTGTTGGTTTTAGATATATACTGTTTATTAGATTTAGGAATGACCCTTCTATTCCTATGCTTTCTAGTGTTTTTAATAGGAATGGGTGTTGTATTTTATCAAAGGCTTTTTCTGCATCTATTGAGATAATCATGTGGTTCTTGCTAGTTTGCTTGTTGATGTGGTCAATTATGTGGATGGTTTTCCTAATGTTGAACCAGCCCTGCATCCCTGGTATGAATCCTACTTGATCATGGTGAATGATCCTTCTGATCACTTGCTGGAGTCTTTTTGCTAGTATCCTATTTAAGATTTTTGCATCTATATTCATTAGGGAGATTGGCCTATAGTTTTCTTTCTCTGTTTTTGACCTGCCTGGTTTTGGAATCAGTACCATGTTTGTGTCGTAAAAGGAGTTTGGTAGAACTCCCTCTTTGCTTATTATGTCAAATAGTTTGTATAGTATTGGGATTAACTGTTCTCTGAATGTTTGATAGAATTCACAGGTGAATCCATCAGGCCCTGGGGATTTTTTCTTAGGAAGTTCTTTGATGGCTTGTTGGATTTCAATTTCTGATATGGGATTATTTAAGAATTCTATTTCCTCTTCTGTTAGTCTAGGCAGTTTGTATTTTTGTATATATTCATCCATTTCTCCTAAATTGGTGTATTTATTGCCATATAATTGGGCAAAGTAATTTCTAATGATTGCCTTAATTTCATCTTCATCGGAGGTGCTGTCCCCCTTTCCATCTTTAATGCTGTTAATTTGCTTTTCTTCCTTCCTTTTTTTAATTAGATTGACCAGTACTTTGTCTATTTTGTTTGTTTTTTTCAAAGTACCAGCTTCTTGTCTTATTTATTAAATCAATAGTTCTATCACTTTCAATTTTATTAATTTCTCCCTTAATTTTTAGGATTTCTAATTTGGTTTTCTGCTGGGGGTTTTTAATTTGATCACTTTCGAGTTTTTTCAATTGCATTTCCAATTGATTGATCTCTGCTCTCCCTTGTTTGTTAATATAAGCTTTCAGGGATATGAATTTGCCTCTGATTACCGCTTTGGCTGTATCCCAAAAGGTTTGAAAGGATGTTTCGCCATTGTCATTTTCCTTGATGAAATTATTAATTGTTTCTATGATTTCTTCTTTAACTAAACGGTTTTGGAGTATCATATTGTTTAATTTCCAATTGGTTTTAGATTTGGTTTTCCATGTACCATTACTAATCATTATTTTTATTGCCTTGTGATCTGAGAAGGCTGCATTCATTATTTCTGCTTTTTTGCATTTGTGTGCTATGTTTCTGTGACCTAATGTATGGTCAATTTTTGTGAATGTGCCATGTGGTGCTGAGAAGAAGGTGTATTCCTTTTTATCCCTATTTATTTTTCTCCATATGTCTATTAATTCTAATTTTTCTAAGATTTCATTCACTTCTTTTACCTCTTTCTTATTTATTTTTTGATTTGATTTATCTAAATTTGATAATGGTTGGTTTAAGTCTCCCACTAGTATGGTTTTATTGTCTATTTCTTCCTTCAATTCTCCTAGTTTCTCCATTAGAAATTTGGGTGCTATATTATTTGGTACATACATGTTGATTAATGATATTTCCTCGTTGTCTAGAGTCCCTTTTAACAAAATAATTACCTTCCCTATCCCTTTTGATCAGGTCTATTTTTGCATTGGCTTTATCAGATATCATGATTACCACTCCTGCCTTCTTTCTATCAGTTGAGGCCCAGAAGGTCTTACTCCATCCTTTAATTCTGACCTTGTGGGTGTCAACCCGCCTCATGTGTGTTTCTTGAAGACAACATATGGTAGGGTTTTGGATTCTAATCCATTCTGGTATTCGTCTACGTTTTATGGGTGAGTTCATCCCATTCACGTTCAAAGTTATGATTGTCATTTGTGGACTCCCTGGCATTTTGATTGCCTTCCCTAATTCTAACCTTTTCTTCTTCGGCTCTACCTTTTAGTCCAGTGATTTACTTTGAATCAGTTCCCCTTGTCCCCTCCCTTGATGTTTCCCTTTTTAGTCCCTCCCTTTTTCTTCCCTCCCCCTCCCCCCTCTCTTTCCCTCCCTTTTTGTTCTCCCTCTCCCCCTGCCCCCTTGGTTTTCCCTTCTCCTTACCCTTGTTGGGTAAGATAGAATTCAAGATCCCAATGGATCTGGATGTTTTTCCCTCTCAGAGTTGATTTCCCTGAGATTGAGGTTTAAGTAAACCCCCCCCCCTCTCTTCCTCTCCTTCTTATAGGAGTTTTCTTCCCCTCCCCTTCCCATGTGAATCTTTGTGTGAGAACAATTATTCTATTTGGTCTTTCTTTACCCCCTATTTATACATTACATTTTTCCCACATATTAGCATACATAGATTGATATAAATGTAGTCCTTATAGAAGAGAGTTTGAGTAAAAGATGAAGATAACATTTTTCCCCTTTCCTTAATATTTACCTTTTCAGGTATTCCTTGCTCTTTGATTTTCGGTATCAAACTTTCCACAGAGCTCTGGTCTTTTCTTTGCAAAAAGTTGGAAGTCTTCTATTTTGTTGAATGCCCATACTTTCCCCTGGAAGTATATAGTCAGTTTAGCTGGGTAGCTGATTCTTGGTTGGAGACCCAGCTCTCTTGCCTTTCTGAAGATCATGTTCCATGCCTTACGATCATTCAGAGTAGAACTTGCAAGGTCTTGTGTGACCCTGATTGGCATTCCTTTATATCTAAATTGTCTTTTTTCTGGCTTCCTGTAGGATTTTTTCTTTTGTTTGATAGCTTTGGAATTTGGCAATTACATTCCTGGGAGTTGTCTTTTGGGGGTTTAGTGTAGAAGGTGTTCTGTGAGCTCTGTCAGTGGATGTATTGCCCCCTTGTTCTAGAATCTCTGGGCAATTTTCTTTGATTATATCTTGTATCACCATGTCCAGTTTGGTGTTTATTTCTGGCTTTTCTGGGAGTCCAATTATTCTTAAATTTTCTCTTCTCCCTCTATTTTCCAGATCTATCACCTTGTCGGTGAGATATTTTATGTTCTCTTCTAATTTCTTGGTGTTTTGGCTTTGCTTTATTAGTTCTTGCTTTAAAGCCTGGTTTTCTTTTACAGTTTGGTCAAACTGGTTTTGTAGATGCATGAATTTCTTTTGCATTATTTCCCACTTTTCCTCCCAGAGGGCTTCCATCTTTTTGGTCATTTCTGATTCAAATTCTTCATGGGTTTGTGGAGAGTTTCTATTTCCTTTGGAAGATTTTGGAGAATTTTCTTGTATATCTTCTTCTATCTGCTCTGTATTTTGTATTTTGGCTCCATAGAATGTGTCCAAAGTCGCCCCTTTCTTCTTATTTTTCTTGGTATTTTGGGGCTTCTGTGCTTCTGTGGAGTTTGTCATCTCTGAATGTGGAGGATTAGCTTTTCTTATCTCTGGTGATCCGAGGCTTTAGTCCTGGGCAGATGTTGGTTCTATGAGCTTTCCCTGGGTTAAACTGAATATGCCTCACTGGAACTGGAATGGAAGGGTCAGACCACGAGGCCACACTCTCCCCCCGGCTCGCTTTCAGGAAGTTGCCTTCAGAATCGCTGGCCGTGAGGCTGTTTCGTCCGCCTGCGGGGGGATGGGCTGCAGCTTTCCCAAGCTCTAGGGCAAGGACTTTCACTGAGACTTGGATAGCAGGATCCAGCCCGTGAGGCTGTCTTGCCCGCCCTGAGGGTTGCTGTTGTTTCGACCAGCTCTCTGCAGCGTTGTTGTTCCGAGGACCCTGCTCTCTGAGCCCGGCTGGGCTGCGGCTTCCGGGAGCCTTGGACTCTGCGCTCCTACCCCTGAGGTCCGAGTGATCTCGGGTTCTGGCTTTTGAGGGGAGCCGTACCTTTTGAACTGGGTCCAGGTCCAGGAGGAGAGTTCCCAGGGTCTGTGCTGTTGATCGTCTTGAATTTCGGCGCCTTAGGATCTTATAGTTTGAGATCAGTCGGGAAGGGTTTTCCGGAGATCTGAGCTTTAGCTTTCTCTAAGCCGCCATCTTAACCGGAAGTCTAAAGTTTTAGTATCTTAACTGACTTTTCCATCTGTCTCAAATCACCTACATTTCTAATTCTGTATCCAATGTGACTCTTCTATTATTCTCTGTTTTGTCTCATTGAACTTATTTGCCCCTTTCCACTTTTGCCAATGATATTCAAGCACAAGAATACCTCTATCTTTATCTAATCTATATCATTCTGTCTATCTATTTCTCATCAATCATTAATGACCAAAATACAGAGTCAGAATATTGACCCTCAATATACGCTGGACTATAGACCTTTAGTAAATGAATTATCCATGTAAACTATTCTGTTAATAATCTAATAGTTTATTTATTTAACTAGAGTTTGACAACCTCATTACCAAGATTTAGTGCATTAAAAACTTATATTTGAGCTTAAAAAAACAATGATAGTTTTCCTTTAGGCATTTTAGGTTGTAGTAGTACCAGAAAGGAAATGATGCCCTAGTTCCTTAAATGTTTTCAGTTATGGAGGTAGAAGGAGCTGTTACTTTGAATTAATTTGTGCTAATTCATTGATTCCCCCAAATTCAGAATTCTGTAAATGTAGTTCAAGGGATATGAATCAAAAGATAGGAATGAATAGTTCACCTCCAAAAATGTATCTCTACATTAGGTTTTGGTAATTTCTTGCTAATTAAAGCCTTTAACTTGACATTTTATGAAAGAAGAAGAGTCGATTTAGAAAATTCATTTTATCCTTGGCAGACTACTGTTTTGGCTCTCTTAAGTTTAAAGTAACCCAAGGAAAGAAATCCATTAGTTTGGTAGTGTTTGGATAAACTAAAGGAAGCTTTCTTCCCCAAAAGCCCCCTCTTCAAAATGAATTTTACTACTATATATTTAACAACTGAGTTCAGAAGTCTTTTTCATTTCTGGCCATCAGAAAAAGTGATCATTTAAACAAACTTATAAAAGTCTGAAAGTTGGAATTCCAGTCTTTTCTCTGGAATTAGTTAGGTGAGTGACCTTGGGGAAAGTCACTTAAGTTCTTCAAAAAATGAGTTATTTATAATATGCCAGACCAGATTTAATTTCTTTGTTCCATGGAGGCTTACTCAATCAAGAAGGTTTCCTTGCTTGGTATAAGATGAAATTCTACCTTGTATTTTGATGTTGGGATGAAGAAGAGAGGTAGAAAGGAAGAGAGAGGGGGACATGATTTGCAAAGTACCTAAAATCCAGTGTTTATTTTTTGGATTTCTTTCCCTTTCTAGTCTCAGGTTTGGGATGCAAGCAACTTTGGGCTAGGGAGATATTTCTCATTACTTTGAGGCATTGCCAAGGGATCTTTGCTTAGTGCTGAAACATAGAGAGAAATGATGTAGAGGTCATTAAATGAAAATTAAATTTTAAATTTTATTTTTTCAATCCACTAAAAAAAGTAAAAAATGGCGCGATGTGATTGCTCGGTAATGAGGAAAATTTCTGAGACATCTTTGTTATTCTCTTATTCTTATTTAATAGATGAGGAAATTGCGACTGAACATATAGTTGTTGTTACACTCACTCTCATTCAAGACTTCTAAGTCTTCTCTTCCCTTTACTAAAATATATTTATGTTCAATATCAACTTCTTAAGGAGTAGAGGTAGTATTCAAAGGGTAAGATTGATTTTAGCCATGATACCTGGAGGGAAAAAGACTTGATATATGTCCTTATTATATGTAATATGCTTCATATATTATAGCCCCCTGCTTCTTGCTCTCCCCTCAAATTGCCAGGCAAAGCAACATTTCATTAAGTGCCCAGATGTAGGATACAGACTATAGGAAAGAAGTCAGAAGGCACAAGACAGTGCAAACTGTAGGAATAGGGCATGATTCATGGAAGAAATAGCTCTGTACTGGACTTTTCATAAAGGGCAATATTTTGATATATGAAGTAGGGATGGAAAGGTATTTCAGGTGGAGTAGGAACAAACACTTGAGCTGACAATAAGTATTTGGAATATGTGAAAAAAGTCATTCAATTTAGAGATGATAGCATATGTTTAGAAAGTATGGGAGAAAAGATTGCATTAAATATTATAGTACCAGATTTTGGAGGGTTTTTAAAGTCAGCCTAAGAAGTTTGTAGGCAGTTGGAAGTCTTTAAAAGTTTTGGTGAATAAGTTGACACAATAAAATTAGTCTTAAAATGATATAAAGGAGAGATTAAATTAGAATGAAAATAATTGACTTCAGGAAATCTAATGAGAGGAAGTCCAGCATATCCAACATCTTGACTCTTGCAAAATCCTAAAGTTCACTCAGGTTTGAATGATTATCAAGAAATACACTGAGAAACTCCACTAAGTGACTTCTTTTACCATTGAAACTGCAAAAAAAAAAAGTTAACCAGAAGTTAACAGCAACAGGAAATGAAAACCATTAGCAAATCAATGCCTACACAGAGAAGATTTACAGTGATGTTTGGATATGTCAAAGACACAGGTAACATACAGAACTGTATCTAGAAGCAGAATAGAGGAACATTTCCTTAGGAAAAGATGAAAAGTGATCAGAAAGTCCCAACATATTGATCTTGAAAGCTCTGCCCAGGAAGTTAGGAAACATAATAGATAGAATGTGAGGATAGAATCAGGAAGATCTAATTACAAGTATTCCATTTGATATGTATTAGCTTACATGACTCTGAGAAAGTCACTTAACATCTGTCTCCCTCATTCTCTTCAAGTATAAAATGGTGATAACAATAACATCTTCCATCCAAGGTTGTTATCAGTATCAAATGAGATAATATTTCCAAAGTGATTAGCAGAGTGCCTGTCACATAGTAGGTATTTAATAAATTCTCGTTTCCTTCCCTTAGGAATGAACATTATGCTATGCAATATTCAGACCAAGACAGCCCAGCCCAGGGACTTTGAGATCTCAGATTCTAAATAGTAAATGTACAGTGAAGGCCTTATAGATTAAACTCTCTGAACATCATATATACAGGAGGCAAAATACCAAGATTTGGAGACCAATGCAGGAAATAAAGGAATATTAGGTAAGACAAAGCAGAGATAACTGTTCCTCTCAAAAGTGCAAGAGGGACAGAACTGGGACCTGGCACCATGCTCAGATTCAGAAACTAAAGTTGAAGAGATGAGTAAATCAAAGAAAACAACTAGTATAAAAATTATTCCAAATCTAGAGATCCTCCAAAAGAAGTGATTAAAAGATTTCTAAGTTGAGAGTCATAAGAACTATAAAAATAACAGAGAAATGAACCAAAAGATTAAAAATGAAATAAAACCTATAGAAGAAAGAAATGGAAGGATTATAAGTATCTTAGAAAAGAAAATGGTCAACCTTATCCAAGAAAGAGAATCTCTAAAAATGAGATAGACCAAATAGAAATTACTGACTCTAGGAGAAAGCAAGAAATAATAGAATAAAATTAAAAGATGGCACAAAATAAACATAGGAAAGATTTCAAAACAGTGTACTACCTGGAACATAGTAGGTACTTAAATCATACCTATCAATTAACATAAAAAACAACATATATGGTGATATCCACTTAAGGAAAAATAACTTAATAATTGATGGAGTCAGTAATTTTAAAAATGTAGACAATATATTTCAAGAAATAATAAGTGAAAAGAACCTTGACCTCTTAGTATCAGAAATAAGTGATGAGGGAAAGGATCTACCAATTAGTTCCCAAAGCCAAAGAAACCCCAAGAGGAAATGTTTAGGTATCATCATTGCCAGAACCCAGCTCTATCATGTCTAAAAAGAAAAAAAATTCTACAAGTATTCAGAACAAATCAATTCAATTGCAAAGGAACTACACTCAGTAACATTTTATATTTGGCAAATTCTACTCTAAGTAATTTGAGATTTTGGAATACATTATGCATTCCAAACAGCAAAAGAGAAAGCCTTATTAAATAAGTATGACTTACCCTAAAAAAAAAAAAACCCTCAATACCTACACAGGGAAAAACCCAGACATTTGATAAAAAGCCCAGAGAAGAGTAGGAGTTTGGTACAGAAACATGAGCCCAGAAAAACCTAAAAAAGATATTTATTTGAACATTGGAATAAGCTGTATAAGAATGTGGTGCTAACATTATAATTGGGGAGAATAGTTGAGTCCCTTAAGAAACTTAATATCTTCAAGTTGTGGGAAATTAATATTGAATTATAATGACTTTTATGTGAAGTCTTTCTTGAACCTCAGGTTTTGAAGGTCATCCAAATACCTAAGTAGAGGAATGTGCTCTCTGGCCTCAGGGTATCCCACTGGGTTAGCTTTTGACCCAGGCTACATGGAGATCTGCTCCTTATTTCCCTGTAAAAAATAACTTTTTAGATCACACAATTGGCAAGCTCTAGTCACCACATTGGACTGTAGTGACCTAGATTTGTGACACATTCAGGGGGCTTCTTGTCATCCCTAAGATCTGCCTCTTCTTGTGATGCAGAAAGGAGTTGACATCTCTAAGTCCACTTCCTTAGTGGCTATTTACCAATCAGAGATGTCCAGGGGAGGGACTGAGTGATGAGGTCACAAGGGGTATATAAGATGTACCCCTGAGTTTGCTGACTCTTTTGCCCCACTCATTCTTGTTAGTGCCTGTTTGGTTTGTGGAGGGAACTATTGGCTATTTTAGATTTTTTTTTTAGTGGTAGGTTAGTAAATTATTTAAAATTAAGAAATACTGCCTCTTAAGAAATTCAATAATTATAAAAAGGGTGTTGAGAGGTAACATAAAAATAAACTGGTGCTGGGAATGGGTAAGTTCTGTTCTGAGTTTTTTAAGAGGGGAAAGAGAAGAAAAGGAAAAATAAATTCATTAGTTGTAGGTAGAAGGAAGAAAGGAGAACTTCCTATTTCTCATATGCATAGGAAGAAAAGTATACCAAGTGGAGGAAAGGTAAGAGAATGAGGCACCTTCTTATTTAAAAATAAAGAATTGAAGACAGGTACATAGACAGTTCTGGTTTAGAAATCCACCAAACTCAAGTGGGAACCAAATGGGGATATGGCTGAGGCAGAGGGAAGATAATGCTGGAGAGAGTGGAGAGGGAAAATTTATAAACAAAACAAATTTCTTGATCCTGGAAAGAGAGTTAAAAGGGCTGGGAAAATAAAACTAAACTAAACTAAGATCTAAGATGGTACTTTTGATTGCCTCTAATACAGTTGGGGAAAGATTGTGCAAATTATGGATTATTAAAATAATGAAATATTGTTGTACCTCAAGAAATGATGGTTGAGATGATTTTAGAGATAACAGTATGTAGTACGAAAATAGAGCAAAGCTAGTAGAACCAGAACAATTTTCAACAACATTGTAAGAAAAAACAATTGTAAAAGATTTAAGGACTGATCAATGCAATGAACAACCATATTTCCAAAAAACTCAAGATGAAATGTGTAACCTGATTCATGTGGATATGTAATGAACATAAAATGCAGAGAAAGATAAATTTTTTGACATGGTCAGTATGTGGATTAATTTTGTTTGATTACATTTATTGTTTATAAGAATTCTCACCCCCTTTCAATTCTTAAGCTTTATGGGGGAGGGAAAAATAAATTTAGAAATAGTGATGACAGAAAGAAAGGGTCATTACATTTTTAAAAATTCATAAAAGAGAACTAAATGGAGTTCAGAAAGAAGCACAGTCAAGTAGTAGAGTTTTTTTAAAATCACATGAATAATTTATTATAAAAAAGCAACTGTTATGAAATAGTCACACTTTCATATGAAACTCTTTTGTGTTCTGCTGTGTGTATAAAAAGCATTTTATTATTTCCATTGTTAGTAATAAAAATATCCAAACAAAAATGGCATTAATTGAAGTGAAAAATGATACAGATCAATAGACTTTTGGAATTTCTAAATTTATAACGTCCTTTGCAGAAGTAATTGAGTCTAGCTTTCTTATTTTATAAATGAAGAAGCCAAGGACCATAGAATTCAAATGACCACACGTATTAAATGGGAGTTAAAATGAGATTCTCTGAATTCGCTGAATCTCAAGCATTCTTTTCATTGTGTGATGTTGACTCAGTCCAAGGGTTCTTGTATTACACCACTAGCGTGGGCTTGAGTGAGACCAATTAAAGGATATATAAGTAAAACTGATAAGAATATAGGGAGGAGGAGAATGAGGGAGGGGGAAATATGAATCACAAAATTCCAGAAATAATTATTAAAAAATTTAACTGTAATCTAGAAGAAAAATTATAATAAAAATTAAAATAGACAAAAATGAGTAATATGTACACTCTTTTATCAGATATAGGTGGCTATACCTTTACATGCTATGCAATCTGCAGTAGATCCTTGTGACAAGTTACTCAGTGGACTTTCTTATGGAATATTTGCTTTCTGATGATGTGACTAATGGAAAACTAGACTGTACATTCTGTTCTTGGTTTAGCATCATCGTTCTATTATAAGGAAGAAAAAGCACACGTAGCCGTCTTATTGAGAAATAAAATGGATTCCTTTAAAAGATTCTGTAAGACTTCATGGCTATAAATAAATGAAAACCAGATATCATAGTCTCCTTTGCCTGCATTATTGAAAACAGTTTGGAATGACATTTTTAAGTAGTAAAGGAAACCCTAGCCACAGTCAGCTATAGAACAGTTTCTTATTGCCCTCAGGAATGCAAAACCTATTTAGTCTATGCAAGTGGAAAAGAAGATCACTTTTAACACATGCATTTTAAGGCAAAGAAAATAAATCTAGCTAGTTTAAATGACATGATGGTTAAGTCTCTGCTGCTTTCAAGAAAGTAAGTTATAGGATAGCATATTTCTTTTCAAGGAAGTAGAATCTTTAATTTGAAAGGAAATAATTTGTAGATAACACATAAATGTGGAGCTTAGACCTAAGTCACTTTATCTGATCCCCAACAATAGCTTAATTTTACTGAAAGAATAATGGTATATTAAAATCTTTAATTTTCTGATATATTTCCTGGTACTATAGTGCCTATAGTTTATCCTTTTTTTAGTTGTTTTGCTTTTATTTATTGTCTAGAATCTAATGAATGGGAATGTAAGTTAAAAAAGAAAAACAATAAAAATAAAGTAAAAAATAATGGGAAGACATATGTAGAGAAGGGAAAGAATGAATGAAGATACAGAAGGCAGACAAACTGGAGTCAATGTAAGGGAAGAGAACAAGAGGGAGAGGGAGATGTGAGACAAGTATACCTCAATGAGAAAAGAGAGGAAACCTTCACAAGAGAAAGAAAAAATCTGATGGATAAAGGAAGAGACATAGGGAAGTGCAATGATTTTCTCGTTACATGTTCATTGAAAATAAACTAGCATAACGTATTAGACAGTTAATTGGTGTTCCAGAATATGGAATTAATTCATCCTTGCTTTTTGAGATTGTAATGACATATCTGGTTGTTTACTATTTTTTTTCTTTGTTGAATTTGGGTATAGGTATAGAGCTATTTTTATTTTCTAATTTAATTTTAAAACTTTTGTTTTCCCAAAAAATGAAATTTTTAAATTTTTTGTCAGGTGCAAATAGCTTAAAAAGTAACTTTGAAAATTTGGAAATTGTCATCATTTTACCAGCTAGTACAGAAAACATGTTCACATTTGGATTATCTTTTTGTTGCTGAAAGAATCGAGATGTCTCATTATGGGGTAGTTGTGAGTTAATATGGCATGAGATAGGAGATAAAAATCTGGTTGCAAAGATGAGAGAATCTACATTGAAGCACCACTTTTAAAAAGCTACCTATTTTCTTCTTAACTTTACTATAATGTTTCAACATACTCAGCACTTTGGAGACTCTTGAACCTCCATAAACACCAACCTTTTTCCATCCATCATCTTCCGGTCAGGGCTGGTAATATTGATAAGACCCAAACAGATAGTGTGGGGAGGACATGTTGACCACATAGGTCAAAGAAGCTGCAGGCAAATCTTTTCTCTACCTTGGCTCCCCTCCCTCAACTCTACATCCATCACCTTTTCTACAACTTGAACTTTAGAGTTTGTATGATTTGAAGGACTCAACTTTCCCTGGGGAGTAAGTTCCTCCTTAGATATTACTGTGGGATAATTCATATAAGTTGGGATTAATACCAAAGCAGCCAGGAATAATGAAGGGATTTGGCATAGAAAACTTTTGTGTGATGGGAATCCTGGAACTAGATTCCAGGTGCAATATGTACTTTATTTTCCCCATTTCTCCTTTTATTGTCTTTTCTTCTTTTTCCTCCTTCATCTTCTTTAGTGTTATTAGCATCTTTAGTTAGCATCTTTAAGAGGCAAGAGAACTGAACTTAAATTTTTCTGTCACTCCACCATCTTTCTAGGATTCTGTAGGAACTAATTTTAATTGTATTGCATTATGTATGTCAACCATGACAAATTGATTGTGATGCTGAGAAAAACTGAAGGTAAAAGGAAAAGGGAACAGGAGAGAATGAGATGGATAGATAGAGACGTGGAAGCAATGGACATGAGTTTGGATAAATATTTGGAGATAATGGAGGAGAGGACAGAAGAGTCTGGTATGCTATAGTCAATGAGGTCTTGGAGAGTCAGATTTGACTGAACTTGTCAACCACGAGAAATGAAAGAAACAATTTAGAATGATAGATAGAGTTTGATGGGATCTTTATTCATCTAGCATAACTTTTTAATTTAGAAGATGAAGAAACTAAGATTCAGAAAAGTAAAAAAAAAATCAACAAACCTTTATTAAGTGATTTTCATCTGATGAGCCCTGTACTGATCATCAGAAACATAAAGAAAGGCAAAAAAAAAAACTATAGGAGACAACATTCAAAACAAACAAGATACATAAAGGATAAATTGATGGTAGTCACAGAGAAAGACAAAAGCATTAAGTTATATCATGAAAGACTTCTTGTGAAAGGTAGGCTATTAATTTTGGATACTACAAAAGCAGGAAGTTAGAATACTGGGATTTAAAGGAAGATAGGGAATCCAGGAAGCAGAGATGAAAAGGGAGAGTATCCCAGGCAAGGAGAATAGGTAGTGGAAATCTATACTCAGGAGGTGGTGTGTCATGTTGGAATGATAGTAAGGAGTCTGATGTTGGATTATAGAGGACAGCAAGGTGAAAGAAGACTGGAGAGATAGGAAGGAGCCAGGATATGAAGGACTTTTTAAAAAAAGATGATTTTATATATTTATTTCAGGGATAATAGGGAACCAGTGGAGTTTTTTGAGTATGGGTATAAAATAGTCAGCTCTGCATTTCAAGGAAGTTCTGTTTAATATTTGAGTGGAGGATGTATTGGAGCAAAGAGATCTAAGACAGGAAGACCAAGCAGCAGGCAATTACAATAGTCCAGGTATGAGATAATAAGGTCTTGTCCAGGATAGTGACAGTTATCAAAGGGGAAAAGAGAGAAAGTGGAGGTAGAATTGACTGACCTTGGCAACTGATTGGAAGAGAAGCAACAAGAGTGAGGCATTGAGGAGGACACTTATGTTGTAAGCCTTTGTGACTGGGGGATAATGGTACCCTTAATAGTAATAGGTAAGTTAGGAAGAGGAAAGGACTTGGGGGACAGAGAAGAGAGTGATTAAGGAGAATTCTTGGTTACGTGAATTTTTGTGGAAAGGAGGGTACAAGTGATAGAAATACAAAGAAAAGGCCAATTCTTCCTCTAACTTGCCTGTGCAATGTCTGTTTGTTCATAGACACTATAATATAATCTGATGTTTCATTACCTGAATGTTTCTAATGAAATGAATTTTGCCCTATCTACAAGCAGGCCAGGAGTAGTTCTCTCTCTCTCTCTCTCTCTCTCTCTCTCTCTCTCTCTCTCTCTCTCTCTCTCTCTCTCTCCTCTCTCTCTCCCTTTCACATACACACAGGCACACACACATGCACACACACACACACACACACACACACACACACAGAGGAAAATAAACCTTTGTCTACATGCTAAGAATTTTTCCTAACTAGGGGCTCAGAGTGATTATAAGTGAACTCAGAACTTTAAATCCAAAGAAAAGAAAATTATTGGACCTTGAAGGCTATTTTATTATGCCCTAGCCTGAAAATGAGTCAATTTTTATATTGCAGTACAAACATACTTCAATAGAAAAGCAATATGAAAACTTGACTTTCAAAATTTGATAGATCTAGGAGAAAGATAACCCAGTGAAAATATTAGATCTCAAAAACACATAGGAAAGCTAGATTTGAAGAGTCCATTTTGATTATTGAATGGAACATTAAAAAGGTAATATAAGGGGGCAGCTGGGTAGCTAAGTGGATTGAGAGCCAGGCCTAGAGATGGGAGGTGCTAGGTTCAAACCTGACCTCAGACACTTCCCAGCTGTGTGCCCCTGGGCAAGTCACTTAACCCCTATTGCTTAACCTTACAACTCTTCTGCCTTGTATTGGCTCCAAGATGGAAAGTAGGGGTTAATAAAAAAAATTAAAAAATTTAAAAAAGTAATATGATATTAAGTTTTACCATCACATAGTGTGTCTATATTAGATGGAGCAAAAGACAGAGTAATAAGTACTTTCACATGTAGAAAAAACAGAAGCATTAAACACATCCCTCAGTAAGCATAAATTAATTAAAATGTTAACCAATAAAGGGTATTAGATCAAAAGAATACCTAAATTGGGACAAATTCCCTCATTAATAGGTAAGTCAAATGACAAATCAATGAGCAATACATTTGTTGAAGACACTTAATGTTAGTGAGAAAATATTAAAATAATATGAACCAATTAAAGCAGTCCTTAGGAGAAAATTTCCCTGAAAATATATATTAATGAATTAGGGATCACTATCACAATATTCTTGTAATAATAATTAGTAAATTCATCTGCAATCTCAAAACAGCTAAAATCAAGGAAGAAGTTAATAAAGTTAATAAAGAAGTTAATAAAATAGGAAACAAAAGACAAATGGACTGTTAAACAAAAAAGGCCTTAAAAATACTAATGTAATTGATAAAAACAAATAGCTTATTTTACTAGAAAAAGAGCAATACCCAAATTGTCCAAATTAAAAAAATATATGGCATATTTGCAATAAACAAAATAGGAATAAAGGGAAATTTTCATCAATTACCTTACATAATTATATGAGAGAAAATTTAAGTTTTTTATAGTAAATGAGCAAATAACTAAAAATAGAGAAATCACTCCCTCTAAAAAAAAGACAGAGATCCTAAAGAATCCATCTAAAATACCAAAGGAAAAGTGCATGCGTGCCCTTCCCCCAAGGAGCATGCACGCGCACACACACACACACACACACACACACACACACACACACATGGAGTTTGACCAGATAGACTTTCAAGTTAATTCTATCAGACATTTGAAGATCAATTAATTTTGATACTTCTTATATTATTTTCACATTTTTAACTCTAACAATATATTCAAAAGTTAGACACTGAAAAAGTTAGATTGACATGGAGGTCAGTCTTACATTAGAAATATCATCATCATCAAATAAAAAAATATATCATCATCATCGGTGTCATCATTCATCATTTCTTATTAATCCAGAATTCTGATTCTATTGGTATAGGGAATTCCTAATGAAGAAATGCCCTCTCTCATTGAATATCCCTACCTGTTATGTAATAATTTACCTGGTGTATTAAAGAAATCAAATGATTTGTCAATCATCACACAGATAGTATGTGTCAGAGGTAGGACTTTTTGCCTTCAAGGAAGGTTTGCTTATATACTACATCATATTGACTCTCAAATCAAAAAACAAAAACCACATGAATATAATATTAGGTACAGAAAAAGGATAAAATATGATATACTAAAAAGGGGATTTCTTTTTATCTGAGTTTCCAATGAACTTGATAAATCATAAGCTTTGGACCTTTGTTAAAAAGGGGCATTTCTAGATGATATTTTGTTTTTAATGACTCAGAAACTCCATTGTCTTCTTGAGTGTGTTCAGAAGTGTGGAGGTTCTGTCAAATATTATTTTTTCGTTAGATCCCAATGAAGGTAAGGGGTTAGGGAAAACATAAGCCTTCCTCCAACTCAGTGAAGGTAGTATTTCTAAAGACGTGACAGCAATATCACAAGCTTGCCACAGTGACCCTGAGTTTCTGACCACATTCACTTTCTTTTTTTTTAACTTGATTCAGCCCTTTTTTCTTTTTTCTTTTTAATTATATTTTATTTGATCATTTCCAAGCATTATTCATTAAAGACATAGATCATTTTCTTTTCCTCCACCCACCCCCCATAGCCGACGCGTAAATCCACTGGGCATTTTTACATGTTTTCTTGATTTGAACCCATTGCTATGTTGATAATATTTGCCTTAGAGTGTTCATTTAGAGTCTCTCCTCTGTGATGTCCCCTTAACCACTGTATTCAGGCAGTTGCTTTTCCTCGGTGTTTCCACTCCCATAGTTTATCCTTTGCTTATGAATAGTGTTTTTTTTCTCCTAGATCCCTGCAAATTGTTCAGGGACATTACACTGCCACTAATGGAGAAGTCCATTATGTTCGATTATACCACAGTGTATTAGTCTCTGTGTACAATGTTCTCCTGGTTCTGCTCCTCTCGCTCTGCATTACTTCCTGGAGGTTGTTCCAGTCTCCATGGAATTCCTCCACTTTATTATTCCTTTTAGCACAATAGTATTCCATCACCAACATATACCACAATTTGCTCAGCCATTCTCCAATTGATGGGCATCCCCTCGTTTTCCAGTTTTTGGCCACCACAAAGAGCACAGCTATGAATATTTTTGTACAAGTCTTTTTGTCCATTATCTCTTTGGGGTACAGACCCAGCAGTGCTATGGCTGGATCAAAGGGTAGATATTCTTTTGTCGCCCTTTGGGCATAGTTCCAAATTGCCCTCCAGAATGGTTGGATCAGTTCACAACTCCACCAGCAATGAATTAATGTCCCTACTTTGCCACATCCCCTCCAGCATTCATTACTTTCCTTTGCTGTTATGTTAGCCAATCTGCTAGGTGTGAGGTGGGATTAGTTGTTCTTTTAATGTTTGATAGAATTCACTTGTGAAACCATCAGGCCCAGGGAATTTTTTTCTGAGGAAGTTCTCTGATGACTTGTTCAATTTCTTTTTCTGATATGGTGTTATTTAAGTATTCTATTTCTTCTTCTGTTAATCTAGGAAATTCATATTTTTGTAAATATTCATCCATATCACCTAGATAGACATATTTATTACAACATAATTGAGTAAAATAGTTTTTAGTGATTGCCTTAATTTCTTCTTCATTAGAGGTGAGGTCTCCCTTTTCATCTTGGATACTGGCTATTTGGTTTTCTTCTTTCCTTTTTTTAATTAGATTGACCTGTACTTCATCTATTTTATTTGTTTTTTCAAAGTACCAGCTTCTAGTCTTGTTTATTAATTCAATAGTTCTTTGACTTTCAATTTTATTAATTCTTTTCTTTAATTTTTAGGATCTCCAATTTAGTTTTCATCTAAGGATTTTTAATTTGTTCATTTTGTAGTTTTTTAATTTGCATACCCAATCCATTGATCTCTGCCCTCACAAATTTATTAATATATTAACTCAAGGATACAAATTTCCCCCCAAGTACTGCATTGGCTGCATCCCATAGATTTTGAAAAGATGTCTCATCATTTTCATTTTATTCAATGAAAATATTTATTTTTTCTATGATTTGTTTTTTAACTGATTTTGGATAATTGTATTATTTAATTTCTTTTTTTTTAATATATTTTATTTGATCATTTCCAAGCATTATTTGTTAAAGACATAGATCATTTTCTTTTCCTCCCCCCCATCCCCCATAGCCGACGCGTAAGTCCACTGGGTATCACATGTGTTCTTGATTTGAACCCATTGCTTTGTTGATAATATTTGCATTAGAGTGTTCATTTAGAGTCTCTCCTCTGTCATGTCCCCTCAACCGCTGTATTCAGGCAGTTGCTTTTCCTCGGTGTTTCCACTCCCATAGTTTATCCTTTGCTTATGAATAGTGTTTTTTTCTCCTGGATCCTTGCAAATTGTTCAGGGACATTACACCGCCATTAATGGAGACGTCCATTACATTCGATTATACCACAGTGTATTAGTCTCTGTGTACAATGTTCTCCTGGTTCTGCTCCTCTCGCTCTGCATCACTTCCTGGAGGTTGTTCCAGTCTCCATGGAACTCCTCCACTTTATTATTCCTTTTAGCACAATAGTATTCCATCACCAACATATACCACAATTTGCTCAGCCATTCTCCAATTGATGGGCATCCCCTCGTTTTCCAGTTTTTGGCCACCACAAAGAGCACAGCTATGAATATTTTTGTACAAGTCTTTTTGTCCATTATCTCTTTGGGGTACAGACCCAGCAGTGCTATGGCTGGATCAAAGGGTAGATATTCTTTTGTCGCCCTTTGGGCATAGTTCCAAATTGCCCTCCAGAATGGTTGGATCAGTTCACAACTCCACCAGCAATGAATTAATGTCCCTACTTTGCCACATCCCCTCCAGCATTCATTACTTTCCTTTGCTGTTATGTTAGCCAATCTGCTAGGTGTGAGGTGGGATTAGTTGTTCTTTTAATGTTTGATAGAATTCACTTGTGAAACCATCAGGCCCAGGGAATTTTTTTCTGAGGAAGTTCTCTGATGACTTGTTCAATTTCTTTTTCTGATATGGTGTTATTTAAGTATTCTATTTCTTCTTCTGTTAATCTAGGAAATTCATATTTTTGTAAATATTCATCCATATCACCTAGATAGACATATTTATTACAACATAATTGAGTAAAATAGTTTTTAGTGATTGCCTTAATTTCTTCTTCATTAGAGGTGAGGTCTCCCTTTTCATCTTGGATACTGGCTATTTGGTTTTCTTCTTTCCTTTTTTTAATTAGATTGACCTGTACTTCATCTATTTTATTTGTTTTTTCAAAGTACCAGCTTCTAGTCTTGTTTATTAATTCAATAGTTCTTTGACTTTCAATTTTATTAATTCTTTTCTTTAATTTTTAGGATCTCCAATTTAGTTTTCATCTAAGGATTTTTAATTTGTTCATTTTGTAGTTTTTTAATTTGCATACCCAATCCATTGATCTCTGCCCTCACAAATTTATTAATATATTAACTCAAGGATACAAATTTCCCCCCAAGTACTGCATTGGCTGCATCCCATAGATTTTGAAAAGATGTCTCATCATTTTCATTTTATTCAATGAAAATATTTATTTTTTCTATGATTTGTTTTTTAACTGATTTTGGATAATTGTATTATTTAATTTCTTTTTTTTTAATATATTTTATTTGATCATTTCCAAGCATTATTTGTTAAAGACATAGATCATTTTCTTTTCCTCCCCCCCATCCCCCATAGCCGACGCGTAAGTCCACTGGGTATCACATGTGTTCTTGATTTGAACCCATTGCTTTGTTGATAATATTTGCATTAGAGTGTTCATTTAGAGTCTCTCCTCTGTCATGTCTCCTCAACCGCTGTATTCAGGCAGTTGCTTTTCCTCGGTGTTTCCACTCCCATAGTTTATCCTTTGCTTATGAATAGTGTTTTTTTCTCCTGGATCCTTGCAAATTGTTCAGGGACATTACACCGCCATTAATGGAGACGTCCATTACATTCGATTATACCACAGTGTATTAGTCTCTGTGTACAATGTTCTCCTGGTTCTGCTCCTCTCGCTCTGCATCACTTCCTGGAGGTTGTTCCAGTCTCCATGGAACTCCTCCACTTTATTATTCCTTTTAGCACAATAGTATTCCATCACCAACATATACCACAATTTGCTCAGCCATTCTCCAATTGATGGGCATCCCCTCGTTTTCCAGTTTTTGGCCACCACAAAGAGCGCAGCTATGAATATTTTTGTACAAGTCTTTTTGTCAATTATCTCTTTGGGGTACAAACCCAGCAGTGCTATGGCTGGATCAAAGGGTAGATATTCTTTTGTCACCCTTTGTGCAGAGTTCCAAATTGCCCTCCAGAATGGTTGGATCAGTTCACAACTCCACCAGCAATGAATTAATGTCCCTACTTTGCCACATCCCCTCCAGCATTCATTACTTTCCTTTGCTGTTATGTTAGCCAATCTGCTAGGTGTGAGGTGATACCTCAGAGTTGTTTTGATTTGCATCTCTCTGATTATAAGAGATTTAGAACACTTCTTCATGTGCTTGTTAATAGTTTTGATTTCTTTATCTGAGAACTGCCTATCCATGTCCCTTGCCCATTTATCAATTGGAGAGTGGCTTGATTTTTTGTACAATTGATTTAGCTCTTTATAAATATGAGTAATTAAACCTTTGTCAGAGGTTTCTATGAAGATTTTTTCCCAATTTGTTGTTTCCCTTCTGATTTTAGTTACATTGGTTTTGTTTGTACAAAAACTTTTTAGTTTGATGTGGTCAAAATTATTTATTTTACATTTTGTGATTCTTTCTATGTCTTGCTTGGTTTTAAAGCCTTTCCCCTCCCAAAGGTCTGACATGTATACTATTCTGTGTTTACCCAATTTACTTATGGTTTCCTTCTTTATGTTTAAGTCACACACCCATTTTGAATTTATCTTGGTGTAGGGTGTGAGGTGTTGATCTGTTCCTAGTCTCTCCCACACTGTCTTCCAATTTTCCCAGCAGTTTTTATCGAATAGTGGATTTTTGTCCCAAAAGCTGGGATCTTTGGGTTTATCGTATACTGTCTTGCTGAGGTCGCAGTCCCCCAGTCTATTCCACTGATCTTCCTTTCTGTTTCTTAGCCAGTACCAAATTGTTTTGATGACTGCTGCTTTGTAATATAGTTTAAGGTCAGGGACTGCAAGGCCCCCATCATATGTGTTTTTTTTTTCATTATTTCCCTGGATATCCTTGATATTTTGTTCTTCCAAATGAACTTTGTTATGGTTTTTTCTGAATCAGTGAAGAAGTATTTTGGTAGTTCAATGGGTATGGCACTAAATAGATAAATAAGTTTGGGTAGGATGGTCATTTTTATTATATTGGCTCGTTCTATCCAGGAGCAGTTAATGTTTTTCCAATTGCTCAAGTCTAGTTTTAGTTGTGTGGAGAGTGTTTTGTAGTTGTGTTCATATAGTTCCTGTGTTTGTCTTGGGAGATAGATTCCTAGGTATTTTATTTTGTCTAAGGTGATTTTGAATGGGATTTCTCTTTCTAGTTTTTGCTGCTGAGCTGTGTTGGAGATATATAGAAAAGCTGATGATTTATGTGGGTTTATTTTGTATCCTGCAACTTTGCTAAAGTTGTTGATTATTTCAATTAGCTTTTTGGTTGAATCTCTAGGATTCTTTAAGTAGACCATCATGTCATCTGCAAAGAGTGATAACTTGGTCTCCTCCTTGCCTATTTTGATGCCTTCAATTTCTTTTTCTTCTCTAATTGCTACTGCTAGTGTTTCTAGTACAATGTCAAATAGTAGAGGTGATAATGGGCATCCTTGATTCACTCCTGATCTTATTGGGAATGCATCTAGTTTATCCCCATTGCAGATGATATTAGCTGTTGGTTTTAGATATATACTGTTTATTAGATTTAGGAATGACCCTTCTATTCCTATGCTTTCTAGTGTTTTTAATAGGAATGGGTGTTGTATTTTATCAAAGGCTTTTTCTGCATCTATTGAGATAATCATGTGGTTCTTGCTAGTTTGCTTGTTGATGTGGTCAATTATGTGGATGGTTTTCCTAATGTTGAACCAGCCCTGCATCCCTGGTATGAATCCTACTTGATCATGGTGAATGATCCTTCTGATCACTTGCTGGAGTCTTTTTGCTAGTATCCTATTTAAGATTTTTGCATCTATATTCATTAGGGAGATTGGCCTATAGTTTTCTTTCTCTGTTTTTGACCTGCCTGGTTTTGGAATCAGTACCATGTTTGTGTCGTAAAAGGAGTTTGGCAGAACTCCCTCTTTGCTTATTATGTCAAATAGTTTGTATAGTATTGGAGTTAGCTGTTCTCTGAATATTTGATAGAATTCACAGGTGAATCCATCAGGCCCTGGGGATTTTTTCTTAGGAAGTTCTTTGATGGCTTGTTGGATTTCATTTTCTGATATGGGATTATTTAAGAATTCTATTTCTTCTTCTGTTAGTCTAGGCAGTTTGTATTTTTGTATATATTCATCCATATCTCCTAAATTGGTGTATTTATTGCCATATAATTGGGCAAAGTAATTTCTAATGATTGCCTTAATTTCATCTTCATCGGAGGTGCTGTCCCCCTTTTCATCTTTACTGCTGTTAATTTGCTTTTCTTCCTTCCTTTTTTAATTAGATTGACCAGTACTTTGTCTATTTTGTTTGTTTTTTCAAAGTACCAGCTTTTTGTCTTATTTATTAAATCAATAGTTCTATCACTTTTGATTTTATTAATTTCTCCCTTAATTTTTAGGATTTCTAGTTTGGTTTTCTGCTGGGGGGTTTTAATTTGATCGCTTTAGAGTTTTTTCATTTGAATTTCCAATTGATTGATCCCTGCTCTCCCTAGTTTGTTAATATAAGCATTCAGGGATATAAATTTACCTCTGATTACTGCTTTGGCTGCATCCCAAAAGGTTTGAAAGGATGTCTCGCCATTGTCATTTTCCTCGATGAAATTATTAATTGTTTCTATGATTTCTTCTTTAACTAAATGGTTTTGGAGTATCATATTGTTTAATTTCCAATTGGTTTTAGATTTGGTTTTCCATGTACCATTACTAATCATTATTTTTATTGCCTTGTGATCTGAGAAGGCTGCATTCATTATTTCTGCTTTTCTGCATTTGTGTGCTATGTTTCTGTGACCTAATGTATGGTCAATTTTTGTGAATGTGCCATGTGGTGCTGAGAAGAAGGTGTATTCCTTTTTATCCCTATTTATTTTTCTCCATATGTCTATTAATTCTAATTTTTCTAAGATTTCATTCACTTCTTTCACCTCTTTCTTATTTATTTTTTGATTTGATTTATCTAAATTTGATAATGGTTGGTTTAAGTCTCCCACTAATATGGTTTTACTATTACTGCCTTCATTTCTCCTAGTTTCTCCATTAGAAATTTGGGTGCTATATTATTTGGTGCATACATGTTGATTAATGATATTTCCTCATTGTCTAAAGTCCCTTTTAACAAAATATAATTACCTTCCCTATCCCTTTTGATCAGGTCTATTTTTGCTTTGGCTTTATCAGATATCATGATTACCACTCCTGCCTTCTTTCTATCAGTTGAGGCCCAGAAGGTCTTACTCCATCCTTTAATTCTGACCTTGTGGGTGTCAACCTGCCTCATGTGTGTTTCTTGAAGACAACATATGGTAGGGTTTTGGATTCTAATCCATTCTGCTATTCATCTACGTTTTATGGGTGAGTTCATCCCATTCACGTTCAAAGTTATGATTGTCATTTTTGGACTCCCTGGCATTTTGATAGCCTTCCCTAATTCTAACCTTTTCTTCTTTGGCTCTACCTTTTAATCCAGTGATTTACTTTTAATCAGTCCCCCTTGTCCCCTCGATGTTTCCCTTTTTAGTCCCTCCCTTTTTGTTCCCTCCCCCCTCTCTTTCCCCTCCCTTTTTGTTCCCCCCCCCCCCCCTTGGTTTTCCCTTCTCCCTACCCTTGTTGGGTAAGATAGACTTCAAGATCCCAATGGATCTGGATGTTTTTCCCTCTCAGAGTTGATTTCCCTGAGATTAAGGTTTAAGTAAAAAACCCTCTCTTCCTCTCCTTCTTATAGGAGTTTTCTTCCCCTCCCCTTCCCATGTGAATCTTTGTGTGAGAACGATTATTCTATTTGGTCTTTCTTTACCCCCTATTTATACATTACATTTTCCCCACATGTTAGTATACATAGATTGATAGAGATGTAGTCCTTATAGAAGAGAGTTTGAGTAAAAGAAGAAGATAACATTTTTCCCCTTTCCTTAATATTTACCTTTTCAGGTATTCCTTGCTCTTTGTTTTTTGGTATCAAACTTTCCACAGAGCTCTGGTCTTTTCTTTCCAAAAAGTTGGAAGTCTTCTATTTTGTTGAATGCCCATACTTTCCCCTGGAAGTATATAGTCAGTTTTGCTGGGTAGCTGATTCTTGGTTGAAGACCCAGCTCTCTTGCCTTTCTGAAGATCATGTTCCATGCCTTACGATCATTCAGAGTAGAATTTGCAAGGTCTTGTGTGTCCCTGATTGGCATTCCTTTATATCTAAATTGTCTTTTCCTGGCTTCCTATAGGATTTTTTCTTTTGTTTGAGAGCTTTGGAATTTGGCAATTACATTCCTGGGAGTTATCTTTTGGGGGTTTAGTGTAGAAGGTGTTCTGTGAGCTCTGTCAGTGGCTGTATTGCCCCCTTGTTCTAGAATCTCTGGGCAATTTTCTTTGATTATATCTTGTATCATGATGTCGAGTTTGGTGTTTATTTCTGGCTTTTCTGGAAGTCCAATTATTCTTAAATTATCTCTTCTCCCTCTATTTTCCAGATCTGTCACGTTGTCGGTGATATATTTTATGTTCTCTTCTAATTTTTGGTATTTTGGCTTTGCTTCATTAATTCTTGCTCTTTTACATGATCATTGTCTTCCAGCTGCCTGATTCTGGCCTTTAAAGCCTGGTTTTCCTTTTCACTTTGGTCAAACTGGTTTTGTAGATGCGTGAATTTCTTTTGCATTATTTCCCACTTTTCCTCCCAGAAGGCTTCCATCTTTTTAGTCATTTCTGATTCAAATTCTTCATGTGTTTGTGGAGAGTTTCCATTTCCTTTGGAAGGTTTCAGAGCATTTTCTTGTGCATCGTCTTCTATATCCTCTGTATTTTGTATTTTGGTTCCATAGGATGTGTCCAAAGTCGCCCCTTTCTTCTTATTTTTCTTGGGATTTTGGGGCTTCTGTGCTTCTGTGGAGTTTGCCATCTCTTAATGTGGAGGATTAGCTTTTCTTATCTCTGTCTGGTGTTCAGAGGCTTTAGTCCTGGGCAGATTGTCGGTTCTATGAGCTTTCCCTGGGTTAAATTGAGTATGCCTTCTGGCAATGACTTTCTCTGGAACTGGAATGGAAGGGTTGGACCAGGGGGCCACACTCTCCCCTGGCTCTATCTGCTTCCCTGCTGCTAAGATGCCCCCTTGACTGGACTGGGTCAGGTTGCTTTCCGGAAGTTGCCTTCAGAATAGCTGGCTGTGGGGCTGTTTTGTCGGCCCTGAGGGTTGCTGTTGTTTCAGAAGACCCTGCTCTCTGCCGGGGAAGGAGTCGCGGCTTCCTGGAGCTATGAGGGCAGTGACTTTCACTGAGACTTGGATAGCAGGATCCAGCTCGTGAGGCTGTCTTGCCCGCCCTGAGGGTTGCTGTTGTTTCACATGACCCTGCTCTCTGAGAGGGGCGGGGCCGCGGCTTCCCGGAGCCTTGGACTCTGAGCTCCTACTCCTTAGGTCCGAGTGATCTCGGGTTCTGGCTTTTGAGGGGGGCCCTACCTTTTGATCCAGGTCCAGGTCCAGGAGGAGGATTCCCAGGGTCTATGCTATTGATCGTTTTGAATTTCGGCACCTTAGGAGCTAATACTTTGAGATCAGTCGGGAAGGGTTTTCCGGAGATCTGAACTTTAGCTTTCTCTAAGCTGCCATCTTGACCGGAAGTCCTTTTTTTTAACTTGAGCAAATAAGAGAGCCTCAGATACAGATGGTTCCAGACAGTGCAGTAATCTCATGCGTTCAAGTAATTGCAGAATTTTGAAGTTACTTACAAAAACTTCAATCTTATCATGGGCTACTTCAATATATTTCCTTTACACTTAATATGACCAAAAGAGTTTGGTAGCATCTCAGCTGAGAAATACAGTTGAATTCAGAAGCATATAGAAAAGGTAAGTTCTAAAACATCTTGGTCAGGGAAGCCATGCCTGACAGCAATAAGAAGTAACCACAGGACTAGCAGTGGGCAATGTCCAACAGTTGCTACATGCCATTTTCACACATCTGGCAGAGACTTCATGCCCTGCAAGACTATTGAGGAGCAGCTCCAGTGGAGCAGCACAATGGCATCACCAGAAAGATTTGCCATATCTAAAGCACTGTAGGCATGAGTTGCTCCTTCACACATTTAATTGGACCACTTTGGTTTCCTATGTATACACCTTCCCACCCATGCTACTTATGCGTGTTCATTCTTCCCATTGATGCTTTATGTGTAGGTGTAGGTAGGATAGAGTTTACCTCGTATTTATGAACACATTATTTATTGCTATTTTTATTATTATGATTTCAATAAATTGTGCCTCTTGGCTCACCAGAAATATAAACAGAGTGATGTTGGTGCCTGAGTAAAAAGTTTGGAGTGAATTTATACCCCCAAAGTACCCAGAACCTGGGAAAGCCTTGGATATTATATAAGTTGGGAATTCTCTAGATTCTGGAATTTGTAATAATACTTACTTTGTTATTTAAAAAAAAAGAGAACTGTGATTGAAAAAAGCAAGATCAAAACCATCAAACATTTACTAAGAGCCTACTGTGTTGCCTGACTTTTAGCCAAAAAGCTTGATTATATATTCTGCATATGATATATATGAGCTGTATTTCTTACCTTGGCCAAACATGATAAAGAGGCATTATATAGAACTTCAATTATCCAGACATCTGATTATAAGGGAAACAACAAATTGGAAATGAATTTTTATAGCAAGTGTCTCTGACAAAGATCGTTTTTCTCAAACATATGGAGGGATGAGCCAAATTTTTAAGCATATAAAGAACCCCCCAATTGATAAATGGTCAAAATATAAGAACAGATAGTTATTAGAAGAAGAAATTGAAACTATCACATGAGAAAATACTCCTACTCACTATTGATTAGAGAAATGCAAATTAAAATAACTTTGAGATACCACCTCATACTGATCAGAATGGCTAATATGATCAAAAAGGAAAATTATAAGTGTTGGAAGGTCTATAGGAAAATTGGAACACTAATGCCCGATTGATGTATGGAACTATGAACTGATACAACCATTGGAACACACACACAAAGGGCCATAAAACTATGCATACTTTTTGACCAGCAATAACACTACTGGGTCTATATATCAAAGAGATAAGAAATAAGAGGAAAAGGACCTACTAGTACAAAAATGTTTTTAACAGCTTTTTTTTTTTTGGTAGTAACAAAGAATTGGAAAAAAGAGTTTTCTTGGAAAAAAGACTGGAATGGATTACCATTTCCTTCTCTAACTCATTTTTACAGATGAGGAAACAGAGGCTTTTAGTGACTTGCTCAGAGTCATACAGCTAGCAAGTGTCTGAGGCTAGATTTAAACTTATGAAAATGAATCTTCCTGACTCTCACAGTACTTCACAGTACTCTCTTTGCTGTGCCAATGTATATTATGTATGCATTTAGCAAATTGCTCTATAATGACTTAAAGAACTAATCATAAAGGTTATTTCAAAAGTAGCTTTTTTTAAAAATTAGAGGAAGTCTGGCTTCTCTTTCTGATTTTACTATAAGCAGGAGTTTGTAGAGCTGGCCTGGAGATAACACACATCTGGTATGAAGACTCACCTCCACCCTTAACATATCAGCATTTGATAGGGAATCTTATCCTGTAACATTATTGCTTTCTTTTTCAAGGATGTTCTAAGGCCGAAATTCATTAGCACATCTTTCAGTAATATTTAGCCAGGTGACTTTGGTAAGAAAAGATAGTAGATTTGGAGGGGGACTATGTGACAAGCATGGTCTTTAGCTATCATTATGTTCTATTTCCTGTGAGGATAACTTAAGGAAGGAATCCATTTAACAGTTCAAAAGACCTGGGAACATTTGTGGAAAACAATTTGTGGACTATCATTAGAATTATTTATGTGACCTTGATTCACATTTCTGCAAACGTGGATTTTTAGAGTTTGACAGGTAACTAGCAAGCATTTATTAGTAGAACCTTTAATTTGGACATTATTGCTGGATTACTTAATAAAAATTCCAGGAAACTCAGGAGCTTCCAGACAGTACATGTTAATTTATGGGAAAAGGCTACATCTCTCAGGAAAATTCTAAGCATCCAGATCTGATTCTACATCATTGAACTGGCCTTGAACTCAGCCCCTCCCTAAACTCATTTCCAATCTCATATTCTCTGGTGTTTTCTCTTGCTTGTGAAATGAATTCTGATTGATGAGTGTGTCTGTTTCTCTGTGTGTGTGCATGCATGTGTATTAACAACCTACCCTTTCCTTTAATAATCTATAAAACTTCTATTCATTTGTCCTCATTTTATCTTGGTAGGCTTTACACTTCTGGTTAGTTGCAGCATGATCTTACAACTAGTTTACCATGAAATGAATATGAACCAGAGCATTTTTAAAAATAAAGATTGGTTAAAATAAGTGATTTCATTGATTTCTGTTATGAAATAGGATCAATGGGATTTCCTACATGGTTTTACACAGCTTCACTTTTTATCATATTCTACTGCCAGATCAATAATCAAGGCTAATTTACCAAATTTTCTTGATAAATTTTCATTTTACTTTAAAAACTAATTAAATTAAGATTTAATTTTAATTATATTAATTTCCCAGATTTTGCTTTCCAGTTAGATAAATGGGAAGTATTAGTTTGCTGTCAGAAGACAAGAAAAAGGAAAGTTGCTGGAGTTCATTTAATTAAACTCTTTTATAATTGGGGAAAATAAGACCAGGGACATGAACTGACTGCAAATTAATCTTGCAGGATTAGAATATGGAGGAGCAAGAACCCAGCGCACATACCTGCAATTCCCTTTTGTTTCACTATGTTATCCAGGCAAACTAAGTGGCCCAAGTGGGTCACCTAGACTTGGAGTGAGAAAAACCTTAATTTAAATCCAGTTTCAGTTTCTCCCCAGCTATGTAAGTCTTCTGATGTCAATCTTGGTTTCTTCATCTGTGAAATTATCATTATAATAATACATATCTCCCAGGGTTGTTGTGAGGATAATATGAGATAATGTACTTTGTAAACATTAAATATAAATGGTTACTATTATTATGATATCCAAAATTCATAGGATAATAGGTACAGGGATAAAAGGTAGCCTAGCCATCAGCTTATGCAAACTTCTTATTTTGGTAATGAGGAAACTGAGGCAGGTATCCTTTTAATTGCATTTCAGGTTGTCTAGTGAATTATTTTATCATTTTTGGTTTTGCTACCCCATAATTTGACACATTTTTCATGATTATGGTAGTGGTAGGATCCCCATGAATGGTGACATGGGCAACAGTATAGATGTGGCCTATCATTAGGTATAGAAGTACATAGTAGTTTAGTATTCCCTAAGCCATTTGTCTCCTGACAATCTGACACTGAAAAACTCAACCTTGTTTTCTTCTGACCATGGCAACTCTTAATGCCAATTCCAAAAGAGGGCTTTAGAAGATAAGAAATACTTGCCCCTATATTCTTTCTCTTTCTCTAGTAAAGCAGGAACGATGGAGAAAGAATGTGTGAGATTGGTATTAGATCTTGTAAGAAACTTTAGAGATTTTGGTGAAGCTAGTAATTAGAGCAGAGTTAATTTAGTTCATTGAATTCATTTTAAATATATCTTCTGGGGAAGAATCCCCAAAAGACAACAGTGATTTTTAAAGCTGCATCTACAAGGACTCAAATAAATCCCTGGATACACTTTAATTGGCATAGTAATATATTAGGAAGCTACTTATCTATTTTGTGTAACTACATCATATTTAAAGACGTCTTATACTTTTGTTTGTCCTCATCTGAAAAGTAGGGATATTGAAAATTCTGATGATTGTGGAGGAAGAAATACTAAGATTGCCAACTTCTCTAATCTGGAGCAGGAAGAAACAGAGACAGAATTACTCCAAAAGGAAAAAAAAAGGGTAAGAATGGAGGTAATTGAAAAATAAGAAATGGGAATCACTCTCAGAAAGGACAAATAAATGGTCAAAGGAAAACTGAAAATGTGATGTATCAATCACATGATTAATTCATAAAACCAATTGGGAGAATTCAAAGAAGAGAAACTGGTAGAAAAAACCAATAATGAAATGATATCAATAGTGTCTTTAAAAACAAAGCTAATACTATGGTAAATGAAGTCATTGTTTTCAGTCTTGTCTGACTCCTCTTGTCCTGAGTTTTCCTGTCATAGATATTGGAATGGTTTGCTATTTTTTTCTACAGTTCGTTTTATAGGAGAGGGACAGAGGCAAAAGGTGTTAAGTGATCTTTGCAGTCATCCACCTAGTAAGTGTCTGAGGCCCATTTTGAACCCAGGAAGAAAAATTTCCTGACTTCAAGACTTGTACTTTATCTTCTGTGTCACCTACCTGTACCATGATGAGACATCACCAAGTGATGAGACATTAAATTAAATAATAAAGATTTAAAAAAATAAGAATAGCCATAATGTGTAATAAAATATTTGATATTGATTATTGTTATTATTAATAGAGAACAAAACAGAAAGAGAAAGACAGACAGAAGAGGGAAGGAGAAAGATAGAAAAAATGTAAAAATGCTAAAGAAATTCAACAGCTTGTAGAAATCTATGGAAAGTTTAAATATAAATATGGTTTCAATGGGAAATAGAATTCTTTTGCTAGAAAACAAAATGGCAGATATAGACCAATAAGTAGTAAAAACAAAAAGAAAGAGCAGCTTAATTAGAAGAAGGCTTAGATATTTTACAAGCAAAGATGATTGACTGAACTAGGGAAAACACTACAGAGATATTTTTAGTTAATAGACTCCCCTTAAAATGTAAGTAAAAGTCTGATTATCATATTTCTGTAAATAACATATGAATGTTTCTAAAATTTTTGAAATGTGTGGGCAAACCTGATTCCAAGAAGAATGAATGATAGATTTAATTCATGTAGACAGATTGTCATAAAAATCCAGAGCTAAACAGACAAAGATGATTTCACAAGTGATTAGGAAGAAAAACATTATTCACCACAGAATATCAATTTAAATCACGCAATCTCAGCCACTAGCTGAGAAAAGACAGAAAAAAATTGGGAAAAGTTACATGGAATATTAAATACTTTCCCAATGCCTGTTTCTCAGGTAAACTAAATATGCTATTTTGATGCAAAAAATGTGCACTTGATATTCTAAAATCTTTAAATGAGTTTTATGAGGCAAAAACAATCCTTTCTATCAGACTGTACTCATGATTGAAATTAAGATAAACTGAGGCCACAAGGTTCCATGTATGTTAAGTTTATTGTAAAGTCAACAGTTATCAATAAAAGGGGTCTTTAGAGCCTCATAAAACCAAATTACCTTGAATTAGGGTTGAAAAATTATTTTATGTATAAAAGGAAGAACATCCAAAAATCTGGAAGATAATATAAAATGGGAAAATCAATATAATGGGTTATAAAATCAGATGCATCATGTATGTGGGAGACAATTTGGTTGGCTGCAAATTGGGAATGTAGGGCTAGTAGTAATCCCTCTTTCCATCTTGTCACTATGGAAAGCTAATTTGTGGTGTCTACCTGAATGTCTAATTAATGTCACAGTGGTAATAGATCAGACTTTCTTGAAGGTCAGTCAGTGTTACAGAGATAACATATTCCTGGTATTTACTTGCATTCTTCAAGGATAACAGATTTCCTTTTTCAAGAATGGAACAGTGATTTATATGAAAAATGAACTTTTAAATGTAATCGAGAGTTCATGTGTGATTTATAGGAAAGCTGAACTTCCAAACTTAATCAAAGACAAATGAAATATGACTAAGTTACAGAAAATGTGAAATCAACTGCAGAGTAGAATTATTTTGATTCTGTCAATTTTTAGTACAGAGACCACAGAAGAAAATTAGAAGGTGTTTTCAGAGTGGTGAATGTGTATTCTTTATATATTTGAAGAAAGAGTTTTGCTTAGTCTTTTGAAGGAATTAATTATGGTATTCTATTTGTTTTGGTATTTAATCATTTTAGTCACATTCCAACCCCTTTGGAATTTTCTTGGCAAAAATCCTGGAGTGGTTTGCCATTTCCTTTTTTAGCTCATTTTTATAGATGAGGAAACAGAGGCAATCAGGGTTAAATGATTTGCTCAGGGTCACATGACTAGTGGGTGTCTGAGGCTTGATTTGAATTCAGAATGAAGGGTTTTTTCTGACTTCAGACCTGGTACTATATCCACTGTGCCACCTAGTTGCCCCAGGGAGATTGTAAATCTTACTCCAAAGAGACTTACTCTAATAGTTTATTTTGGAATTAAATGATAATGGTTTTTGTGAAGATTTTTGTGTAGATTTTGTATAGATTACTGGTTCTGCCATGAATGGTAGAAAGATTTTGATTACAACTCTGATCAAAGATTGTGTCTGCTTCCTGAAGCTCAGATTTGCATTAGAGAAACTAATCACCAATAGGCTGACTACTTGATGAATTATTTGCTTATGGCAAGACATGAAATAAATAAAAATTCAAAACTGTCCCTCTATGGTTGTGACAGAGTGGAAGAAAATGGATCAGAGGATCTTAAGAATTACACAAAGTCTTTTAATCATCTCTAAATATTAACTTAATTATTGGTATTTTAAATGTGTTTTCTTCTCCAATGACCAATGAGTGGGGAACTAAATCATATCTATCTTGATATCTTTCCTAAAAATGGAACAAAAAGATAATAGGAAGTTGCAGAAAAATTTAAAGATAACCCATAGCTTCTCTTTGGAGAATTAATTCAAGGAGCTGGAGAAAGTAACTTTATCATTTAACTAACAGAAGCCAAAAATTTTTATAAGACATTTGGTCATTTTGTATTACAGGCTTTTGCAGTAAGTATTGGTAAAAAGACTACAATAAAGATAATTAAAGCTTATGTGAACATATAAGTTGTGGAGAGCAAAGGGGTAAGGATATTCTGCAAACAACATGATATAAATTTCTGGTAGTGATGAGCTTTGCTGTTCAATGACTTTTAATACAAATGTGGAAATAGGATTGGGTAGTGAACATAGTGGAATAGTGAAAAATACAAATGAGCAAAAGAAAAGGCGAAAGTCCAAAGAATTATAGACTGCATAGAAATCTCATGTCTATACAACAATAACACTTTCAGTGAAGAAAATCAAAAGATTCAGGACTTGGTGAGTACTGAATAATATCACAAAATTAATTCGATCATTGTCTTAATATTGTCTCTTGGCAGTTTTTAATACTAAACTCTCACATAGTGAAAGGAGGCACTTTTCCTTAATTGCTCCTTATATATTTTCAGGCGAAAAAGATTAATGGGTACATGATTTACATTGCTTGTATTGGGGACAAGGAGGAGGCCCTATCTTCAGGACACATGGAACATGAACACCAGTTCAGGCCTTACTTCTGACATTCCTCAGGTAAAACTTGGGTTATAATATGGCTACTGAAAAAATTAGTGATAATCATGGATGAAGGCTCATGCTTTTAAGGAGAAAACTAGTATGGCCAAGAGCTAACGGGACCACTGGGTAAAATGTAGCAAGAAATGAGAATGGAAAGAAAAAATGTGAATCAAGCAAGCTTAATTAAATAACTCACAGTGTGAATTGATCAGAGAAGATAGACATGGGGCAGTCTTCTGGGTACTGAATAGATTAGGCACCTGACAGGTGAAGCAGGGTGAAGTTTTGTAGGATTCTTATATAGTGTCAAATGGGATATGTCACTGAGATCAGGGAGCTTAGACCTTAGACCTGAAGTGTAAATCAAGGTACAGGAATGGTGCTGAGGAAAACATAGGGAAAATTGTTGAAATTCATAATTCCAACTGGTGGGAAAGGGGGTTTCAGACATTTCTGCAAGTATTGTAATGATAGGTTGATTCAGGGATTTGGGGAGATTTTTCTTATGTCTTTCTTTAGCATAGGTTGAGGAGGCTACTTTGTATGTTCATATTTTAATGAGTAGGAAATGATTCATCAAAGAAAAGGACATCAAAACCTATTATTGTCATTTCAGATAGAAGTTTAATTGACATGAATCAGTTGCTACAGCAAAGAGACTAAAAGTCTCTAAAAACCTCTTTGAACAACAAATATTCCATCTCTTTACTAAAGGGAGGATATGGCATCCAACTGTAATATAGGCTAGGGATATAAGATTGGTTGTAAAATCTTATAGAGAAATATATTTCAAGATTATAAGCAGAACTGTCTCATAAAAAGGGATAAGAAAAAGCAATCTAAGGGAAATTTTAAAAGAAACTCAGTGACCAAAAGTAATTCTTCTGAGGGCATTTAAGGATGAAACTGGATGACAGCAAACAGATGGTACATAGAAAGGATTTGAAAATATTTTATTGCAAGCTTTTTTCAAAAATATTTGTATAGAGACTACTTTTAGATTCAAGCATTTAAATCTCAGATGTACTTAGAAATGAAACTGAAGATAAAATAGTAAAGCTATTGTAATGGACAAAATATATTAAATAAAAGCTCCATGCTAAAGGTTAAATAATTCTGAGAACACTGGCAAATTCTTTACTTATCTCAAGAAAGGTAAGATATAAAATTCATGGGTCAAAATCCTCCAGATTAATAGATATGAGATCTTCTTTTACTTTCATTTTGTTGACAATGAAAAAAAAATTTGATTTGGTAGTAAAAAATACTACCTTCTTAAAGGCATCATTACTCCTCTTATCAGTTGTCTCTATGTGAATGTCAAAAAGATGGAAGATTTCATCATTAATATCAAGTAGGGATAAAATGAGGAAATTTGCTGACATGAACAGGAAGTGTCAAAAGAAACAGAACCTATTTTTTTTAAAGCATGAACAATGTATTAGTTAGCTAGCAGTAACCAATACATTGGGTCAATGGTGTCAATGACCAAAGACCTTGGTTGAGTTATGACAGGATAATGTATAAAGAAAAGCAATATGGCAGAGCAAAATCTTGGGATCAACCTTGATGTTCTGCTTGATTATAGATGATAGTCAGAATTGAGACTACATCATTTGGAACTTCCCTTCAGAGACTCTGTTTACCACAACCAAGACATGATTCCAGGCATAAGATAAAGGTTCCTTACAAATATGAGTAGCATTCAGATGGTAGGAATTGCTATAATAATTTAAATTGATTTGATTTGATGTTTAGGTTAACCAAATTCCTTTGGAAAGTGGGTTATAAGTAGGGTTAAAAAAGTAATAAACTGAAAGCTTGAATTTGTTAATTTTCTCTGGGATATGGATAGTAATAATAGTAATAGAGTAGTAGTAGTCTCTTGGTAACAGAGAATGACAATTGTCTTTGTGTGCTTTCATCTGTGATATAGATGAGTGTGCACAAAGACACTTGTGTGTGAAGGAGATTTGAGTGGAAAAGTCGATGCATAGAGACAGTCCCACTCTCTCGGCGTTGGAAGCCTGGGTCCAATGGCATGAAAAATCGTTACACCTGGAGACTTCCTCAGTTTCATTGGATGGCCGTGTTGTCTTTTGTGCTCCAACACGCCCTGAGCACTCCACAGTGCTTTGCTGCATCGCCCTCTCAGCTGTTGAACCTTCTTATTGGTTTCTTCCGTCTCTTCAGCCGAAGCAGTCTTCACATGCTGGGTGAGCAAGGCCCTGGTTTACCAGGGGTCTACAACCCGATGGCTACCCTCACAAGGTTTAGCTGGCCTGTCGAAGCTGTTGCCGGGGGTGTGGCCACTGCCACATGCTAGCAGCTACTAGGATCCACAAGTGAGAGCTGGGTGTAAGGTGGGGGTCAGAGACTGGAGAGCTGCCCTAGGAGGGCATGACAAGCCCTCCATACCAGAGATTCTCTTCCTCCCTGAGCACCCCATACACCAGATATGGATAGTGGGTAAGGTATATATGGGTCAGAAATCTCAAAAAGGAGTAGTAGAATCCTAGTAATGATATTGCACAGGGTATGAACAGTTTTAAAGGCCCTTGGGCAGAGTTCTGTAGAAAGTTAACTTTAATTGGTACTCATTTGGCCTCCCAAAATGACTTTTGATTTTGAAGGTCAAAACCATTTGATTTTCAGGCCATAGCTCAAATTCTCTTCCCCCTTTTGGTCCTCTCTTCTTTTGTTTAGACATAAAAACTGGCAGGATGAAGAATTGCTCTTTGTTATCTGCAAAAGAGAACCCCATTGGATGGCAAAATAATCAATTAACTAGGCAGCCACTATACTGGGCGGGGGTGGGGGTGGGGGTGGGGGGGTAGGGAGGATATATGTTGTGAGAACACTTTTCCCCTATTTTCCTGGAAACTCTGTCACTTCTTTGGAGGAATTCTTTCAGCTTCATTTCCTATGTGACTTGTCCAATGAGAAACCTCAGGATGTTCTGGGGAGGGACAAGGTAATGATATCAGAAAGAAGCTATATTGTCAGAACTAGAGAAAGTGGGTTATTTTTTGGCCAGTTTAGTTCTCCTTCCCAGCTCCCCTGTCTAGCTGGTGATTTTGTTAGCATTTGGGCCTTTTCTCTGGCATTCTCTCCTGGAAGTATGCTGCCTATGCTTGGCTTGGCTCTCTACTGGCTGTGGGGCTTCTCACCCAATGTTGAGTTTGGACTGGACAGAGCTTATGGCTAGTTAAACTGTAGGGAGCAGTCAATTTTAATAAATTGATATTTGTATCAATTTATTTATATCAATAAATTTAAACTAAAAATATAGCCTCCAGAGAATATCATCTATTGTTCCAAATTGCTCTCCAGAATGGTTGGATCAGTTCACAACTATCTCAAAAATGCATTAGTGCCTCAATTTTACACATTCCCTTCAATCTCTATCATTTCCCTTTTTTGTCATAATAGCTGTTCCAATAGGTGTAGGGCAGTACCTCAGAATTGTTTTAGTTTGCATTTATCAAATTAATGGTGATTTAGGGTATTTTTTCCCACACAATTATAGTTTTAAATATTTTATCTGAAAACTGCCCATTCATATCCTTTGACCATTTATCAATTGGAGAAAGACATACTCTTATACGTTTGATTCATTTCTCTATGTTTTTGAGAACTAAGACCTTGATAATAAGTAAACATTTTTCACCATTGTGATTACTGTGTATCATCCTCCATCCTTTTCCCCACACCCTGTTTATTGTACTCTCTCTCCCTTCCTCCTATATATATCCTCAAAAGTATTTTGCTTCTGACCACTGCTTATCCCAATTGCCATCTCTTCTATCAGTTTACCCCCACCCCACTTTCTTATTCTCTTCCATTCTTATTTTTATGTAAGGTAAGGTAGATTTTTTCTTTTAAATAATTGATTATTTAATATTAAATAATAATTCATTATTATTTAAATAATTGACTATCTTTTAAATAATCAATTATCTCTTAAATAATTAATTCAGTCCTTCCCTTTCCTCCCCACCCCTTAGAAGACACCATCCAAACAAATATATACATTATGTCTCTCAGGTTTCCACTTCTCAGTTCATTCCTTGGATGGAAACATTCACAAGTTAATCTTCAAGTATTAAATCTATAGCTGTATGCAATGTATCCTTTTGTTTTAGTTGTTTCATTTTCATTATCTTATGTAGTTCTTTCCAAATTAAAAAAAATCTGTTCATCATTTCTTATGGCACAGTAATATTCCATCATAATCATATGGCACAATTTATTTATTCATTCCCCAACAGCTCCCCCTGCCCCCTTGGCCTCAGAAAACCCTAATTCTAACCAACACACTCTGAGTTCACACCCCACCCATGCTTCCAACCCCACACCCTCAACTCTAAGTACACACCCCACCCACACTTCAGACCCTACACAATCAACTCTAAGTTCACACCCTGCCCGTACTTCTGATCTTAATCCCTCTACTTCACACCTTACTGATTCCTCCAATCCAAATACTTCTGTATCCTTTCACACTTCTTCCTTGGCTCCTCCTTCTCACCCTACACAATGCACTTTAAGTTCACATTCCAACCTACATTCACACCCTACCTCTGATTTTTCTGGCACTATGGGACAACAACAAACCCTCTCCCTCAATGTGCCCAACTCTTCTATTTCTCATACTTACCCCACTGAGAATGGAGCAAGAAGCCTAGAAACAGGAGTACCAAATAATTCAGATAGCTTATTTCCTTTAAGGGAAGTACCCACTTTTAATAAAAATGGAAACTTGGTATCTGTGAGTCATCACACACCTTTTAGCCCTGAAGATTTAAAAAAAATTGAAGAAAGATATGCCATCATTTGAGGAAGAACCAATATTAATTATAAAAAAATTAGAGAATATATTCAGAACTTTTGACCTCCACTTGGTTGGATGTTGAGAATTTATTAGAAGCATTATTAACAAAGAGAGAGAAAAATAATATCATCTCTCTGGCTAATGAAAAGCGAGGTAGAAGAGGACATTATTGGCCAACTGAAGATCCACATTGGAACCCTAATGTTGAACTAGATCACACAAAACTAAACCAGGACAGAGAAGCATTATTGACAGCCATGAGAGCTTGCTCTGATAGACCTGAAAAATGGTCAAAATTTGAAAGAACCCAACAAGATATTGATGAAACACCCTCCCAGTTTATGGACAGACTTATTGACATAGGGAATACATATATGGACCTTGATTTATCCAGAGAAAGAGACATTAGACAAATACGTGGGCAATTTGTTAAGAATTGTTGTTCAGTGGTAAAAGACTACTTTAAAACTAGCTGTCCTAATTGGGACTTTATGGACCTCGAAGAACTCAGAAGAGTAGCAACCTCTGTTTATAAAGGTCGTGTAAAAAGACCTGAGGAAGACGATACATCAGTGGAAGATTTAAAGAAAGAAATTGAAATGTTAAAGAGACAATTGAAAAATAAGGGAGAGACTATAGCCCCTTTGCAGGAATTCACAAATAAATCAGTAACTTGCCACTTCTGTGAGAAGAAGGGCCACAAAATGATGGAATGTAGAACCTTTCTTAAGATGATTGGAAGAAATACACAGTTTAATAACAATTTTAGAAATAATAACTATAGAAATGATGATAATGGTCATAGAAATCAGAACAACTATAGAGATGATAATGGTCATAGAAACCAGAATTTTAGAAATTATACTAATGATTATGGAAATAACTATAATGAATATAGAAATAAGAACTTTAGAAACCAAAATTATAGAAATAGGAATTGGGAAAATAATGACAATGCTCAAAATGAAGAAAATTATAATGATAATACCCAACAACAAAATATGAGAAATGGAGCTCATCCTAAACATACTCGAGGTGCTAATGACCTTCAGAGAGGTGCCCTTTAGGAGGGTACCCAAGGAGCTTCCCAAATATAATGAAGGTGGTTCTTCTTAGACTCTATTGATTTTATTGATATTAATTAACCTTTTTCAGTTTTGTCTCCACTCCAAATAGTAGAAGAGGATGAACAAAGAACTTAAAACTATGATTGGAAAATTATGAACTGAGACACATTTAAAATGGCCTGAAATTCTCCCTCTGGACCTATTTTATCTTAGAAGCAGGCCTAGAGGAGACCTACATATCTCACCATTTGAGATGCTTTTTGGACATCCGCCTATAAAGGCTAAACCTTTTTCCCCTGCATATACCTCACTATTAGGGGGAGATACTACTATTGCTTCCTATATACAGGAATTACAGCACAAACTGCATGAACTTCATGAATCCGAAGTTGCAGTACCAGCCCGACTACTAGATTTTTCTCTCCATGACCTGAACCCAGGAGATAAAGTTTATATTAAGAATTTCAAGTGAACTGGAGCAACTCAGCCTTCATGGGAAGGACTATTTCAAATATTATTAACTACTCCAACATCCATAAAGATTGGAGAAAAAGAATCTTGGATTTATTGCTCACATGTGAAGAAAGCATTTTCTGCTGAGACTGATTGACTCTACCCTATCACATGAAATGAAGATAATAATCCATAGAAAAATGGATGCTGTTTTTCGAGAGACACATTGAATTACTGATTTTTCCCTGAATTTTATTATTGCTCTTTTTTATTTTGATTAGAATATTTGATTTTTTCTCATTTCTTGTACAAAAGGTACATATAATTAATATTGTTTCTGCAGTAATAGAAGTTTAATACACACACACACACACACACACACACACACACACACACACACACACACATATATATATATATATATATATATATATATATATATATATATATATATATATATATATATTCTTGCTATAATGTCAATGCATACCCAAAGCTTTAAACTATGGGAACCTGCCATTTATTGATAAAATGTTATGAGACTAGGATTAATGTTAATGTATGATTCCAGAAAAAGGGATAAAACACAAGGAGCACAGACTTTACCTGAAAAGTGCCAAAAAGAGCACACAGGAAATTAGTGTGAGACCCGAGGTTGCGATGCTTGACATACGTTAAGTCATAGGACTTCCTTGTATCTACACTCTTTGCAAAGTACTCATACAAGTACAAAGTTTGACTATCATGCTGGCTCCCTATATCCCTGAGAATGACAAAAAGGTCAAACGAGGGAATGACATTCCCCCATCAAAATAGAATTCTAATGCTTTTCTTTCTTATATTATGGCAACTTCCTGTAGTCTTGGCTACAAATGGCTAAGTGAAATATTACTGCATTCTGTCCTACAGACTTGTGGGATAGAAATTACTCTAAATTGGACCTATACAAAGACCTATTTTGAATTTTCTCCTTATGTTTTTGATTGTGCTTTTCTTTTGATAATTGACTCATACAACCCCATAACTCAACATTGCATTCTGAGTTGAACTGAATGTTTTTTAACACCTACTTCAGGGGGGATTATATTTTAATTTAAAATCTAAAAATTTTGATTTTTTGTTTGAGATTGTATTTTTATAAAAATCCAAGATTTTTATTTTTGTTCAAGAAAATATCTTCAAGAAAGAATCTTGAAACTTCTATATTCAGAGAATGAATAGTTGTAGAAAGGTGCCAGAAAATCCACACTACATCAAGAAGATCAAGAATGAACTTTGGATATGGTTGATTGAACTGAACTTTGATTGAACATTTATTGTAAATGTATACATTTATGCCAAAAGGGACTGTCCCTAATTTGGTTTTCTGTCAATGCGCCCAGCAAAACATTGGTTTTGCTTTCTTTCTTTTCTATTCCTCCCTCACTACTCTATTTTCCTCTTAGAAATTTGAATATTATGTATATCCATAGTTATAAGTGCATTTAGGATTACAAATTGATTATGTTAAATGATCAATGGGGAGACTAGTCTCCCAATGATCATCAGGGGGGGATTGTGAGTCTTGAAATTTCTCAGACTTGTGAATGTTAAAAATATTCCCCATTGGGGAATTCTCCATTGGGATAATTCCTTATTAGGGACCATTCCCCATCTAAAATGTGAGAACTCTACTTAGATCAGAAATGTGAAGACCTCTACTCCACCCGTACTTAAGACTGCTTTAGGGGAGAAAACTCCTTGCCGAACAATGAAAAATACTTACACCCATACTTAAGCCATGCCTATTTTTAGAATTAATTACAAAGGGGTGCTAAGTACCTATAAAGGTCAGGCAACTTGTGAACTTAAAAGGAGCAAAGAGGAAAAAACTTACACAGAGATTCTAACCTACTCAGGTGTGGATTACTAAAAGGATTAATTTACTCAAGTGTGAATTCAGAATGGGCTGTCCTTTGGAAAACGTCTACTGTGATTGGTAGATGGAAGAACTTAGGGGAGATAACATAGGAAAAAACCCACTATATAAGAAAAAGGACAGACTGTTGAGAAAAGCTCTTGAGATATACAGTGTCTTGAGAGACAACCTCTAAGGAGGTCTTTCAAGGGAGGCTGACTCTGGATGGAACTCCCTCTGGGGAGACTCTGTCCCCTTGAATCCTCGCTTGAACAGATCTTATGGTGAGTGATTAGGACTGACTGATTTTTTTTTTTTTAGGGCTTAGTCCTTGGTTGGCCAGGGCTGCCTGGGCCGGCCTATTCTTTTCTCATTTATTTCCTTTCTCTCTCTCTCTTTCTTTGATTCCTCATTGTATTATTAATTAAAAATCTCTATAAAACCCAGTTGACTTGGGTATATTCATAATTGGGAATATTTCCCTGGTGACCCCCTTAAATATTTGATTTAAAATAAGATACTGTAGTGAAAATATATTTTCTGCGGTCACAACTTACTCACCCACTCATATCTATCACAATTTATATCTTCAACTATTTTAATCACTACAGTTTATAAGCTCAATCATTTTAACTCTTACAGTTTATGGCTCCCACTCTTTTAAATATTACACCTCCCAACTTCCTGTTCTTTGCCACAACAAAGATTCTACAAATATTTTTTTTTAATAATATATTTTATTTGATCATTTCCAAGCATTATTCGTTAAAAACATAGATCATTTTCTTTTCCTCCCCCCCACCCCCCATAGCCGACGCGTAAGTCCACTGGGCATTAGATGTTTTCTTGATTTGAACCCATTGCTTTGTTGATAGTATTTGCATTAGAGTGTTCATTTAAAGTCTATCCTCTGTCATGTCCCCTCAACCTCTGTATTCAGGCAGTTGCTTTTTCTCGGTGTTTCCACTCCCATAGTTTATCCTTTGCTTATGAATGGTGTTTTTTTTCTCCTGGATCCCTGAAAGTTGTTCAGGGACATTACACCGCCCCTAATGGAGAAGTCCATTACGTTCGATTATACCACAGTGTATTAGTCTCTGTGTACAATGTTCTCCTGGTTCTGCTCCTCTCGCTCTGCATCACTTCCTGGAGGTTGTTCCAGTCTCCATGGAACTTCTCCACTTTATTATTCCTTTGAGCACAATAGTATTCCATCACCAACATATACCACAGTTTGTTCAGCCATTCCCCAATTGATGGGCATCCCCTCGTTTTCCAGTTTTGGGCCACCACAAAGAGCGCAGCTATGAATATTTTTGTACAAGTCTTTGTGTCCATTATCTCTTTGGGGTACAGACCCAGCAGTGCTATGGCTGGGTCAAAGGGTAGATATTCTTTTGTCGCCCTTTGGGCATAGTTCCAAATTGCCCTCCAGAATGGTTGGATCAGTTCACAACTCCACCAGCAATGAATTAATGTCCCTACTTTGCCACATCCCCTCCAGCATTCATTACTTTCCTTTGCTGTTATGTTAGCCAATCTGCTAGGTGTGAGGTGATACCTCAGAGTTGTTTTGATTTGCATCTCTCTGATTATAAGAGATGTAGAACACTTCTTCATGTGCTTGTTAATAGTTTTAATTTCTTTATCTGAGAACTGCCTATCCATTTCCCTTGCCCATTTATCCATTGGAGAATGGCTTGATTTTTTGTACAATTGATTTAGCTCATTATAAATATGAGTAATTAAACCTTTGTCAGAGGTTTCTATGAAGATTTTTTCCCAATTTGTTGTTTCCCTTCTGATTTTAGTTATATTGGTTTTGTTTGTACAAAAGCTTTTTAGTTTGATGTAGTCAAAATTATTTATTTTACATTTTGTGATTCTTTCTATATCTTGCTTGGTTTTAAAGCCTTTCCCCTCCCAAAGGTCTGACATGTATACTATTCTGTGTTTACCCAATTTACTTATGGTTTCCTTCTTTATGTTTAAGTCACTCACCCATTTTGAATTTATCTTGGTGTAGGGTGTGAGGTGTTGATCTATTCCTAGTCTCTCCCACGCTGTCTTCCAATTTTCCCAGCAGTTTTTATCGAATAGTGGATTTTTGTCCCAAAAGCTGGGATCTTTGGGTTTATCGTATACTGTCTTGCTGAGGTCGTTTTCCCCCAGTCTATTCCACTGATCTTCCTTTCTGTTTTTAGCCAGTACCAAATTGTTTTGATGACTGCTGCTTTGTAATATAGTTTGAGGTCTGGGACTGCAAGGCCCCCATCATATGTGTTTTTTTTCATTATTTCCCTGGATATCCTTGATCTTTTGTTCTTCCAAATGAACTTTGTTATGGTTTTTTCTAAATCAGTGAAGAAGTATTTTGGTAGTTCAATGGGTATGGCACTAAATAGATAAATAAGTTTGGGTAGGATGGTCATTTTTATTATATTGGCTCGTCCTATCCATGAGCAGTTAATGTTTTTCCAATTGTTCAAGTCTAGTTTTAGTTGTGTGGCGAGTGTTTTGTAGTTGTGTTCATATAGTTCCTGTGTTTGTCTTGGGAGGTAGATTCCTAGGTATTTTATTTTGTCTAAGGTGATTTTGAATGGGATTTCTCTTTCTAGTTCTTGCTGCTGAGCTGTGTTGGAGATATATAGAAAAGCTGATGATTTATGTGGGTTTATTTTGTATCCTGCAACTTTGCTAAAGTTGTTGATTATTTCAATTAGCTTTTTGGTTGAATCTCTAGGATTCTTTAAGTAGACCATCATGTCATCCGCAAAGAGTGATAACTTGGTCTCCTCCTTGCCTATTCTGATGCCTTCAATTTCTTTATCTTCTCTAATTGCTACTGCTAGTGTTTCTAGTACAATGTCAAATAGTAGAGGTGATAATGGGCATCCTTGTTTCACTCCTGATCTTATTGGGAATGCATCTAGTTTATCCCCATTGCAGATGATATTAGCTGTTGGTTTTAGATATATACTGTTTATTATTTTTAGGAATGACCCTTCTATTCCTATGCTTTCTAGTGTTTTTAATAGGAATGGGTGTTGTATTTTATTAAAGGCTTTTTCTGCATCTATTGAGATAATCATGTGGTTCTTGCTAGTTTGCTTGTTGATGTGGTCAATTATGTGGATGGTTTTCCTAATGTTGAACCAGCCCTGCATCCCTGGTATGAATCCTACTTGATCATGGTGAATGATCCTTCTGATCACTTGCTGGAGTCTTTTTGCTAGTATCCTATTTAAAATTTTTGCATCTATATTCATTAGGGAGATTGGTCTATAGTTTTCTTTCTCTGTTTTTGACCTGCCTGGTTTTGGAATCAGTACCATGTTTGTGTCGTAAAAGGAGTTTGGTAGAACTCCCTCTTTGCTTATTATGTCAAATAGTTTGTATAGTATTGGGGTTAACTGTTCTCTGAATGTTTGATAGAATTCACAGGTGAATCCATCAGGCCCTGGGGATTTTTTCTTAGGAAGTTCTTTGATGGCTTGTTGGATTTCAATTTCTGATATGGGATTATTTAAGAATTCTATTTCCTCTTCTGTTAGTCTAGGCAGTTTGTATTTTTGTATATATTCATCCATTTCTCCTAAATTGGTGTATTTATTGCCATATAATTGGGCAAAGTAATTTCTAATGATTGCCTTAATTTCCTCCTCATTGGAGGTGCTGTCCCCCTTTTCATCTTTAATGCTGTGAATTTGCTTTTCTTCCTTCCTTTTTTTAATTAGATTGACCAGTAGTTTGTCTATTTTGTTTGTTTTTTCAAAGTACCAGCTTCTTGTCTTATTTATTAAATCAATAGTTCTATCACTTTCGATTTTATTAATTTCTCCCTTAATTTTTAGGATTTCTAATTTGGTTTTCTGCTGGGGGTTTTTAATTTGATCGCTTTCGAGTTTTTTCAATTGCATTTCCAATTGATTGATCTCTGCTCTCCCTTGTTTGTTAATATGAGCTTTCAGGGATATGAATTTGCCTCTGATTACCGCTTTGGCTGCATCCCAAAAGGTTTGAAAGGATGTTTCGCCATTGTCATTTTCCTTGATGAAATTATTAATTGTTTCTATGATTTCTTCTTTAGCTAAACGGTTTTGGAGTATCATATTGTTTAATTTCCAATTGGTTTTAGATTTGGTTTTCCATGTACCATTACTAATCATTATTTTTATTGCCTTGTGATCTGAGAAGGCTGCATTCATTATTTCTGCTTTTTTGCATTTGTGTGCTATGTTTCTGTGACCTAATGTATGGTCAATTTTTGTGAATGTGCCATGTGGTGCTGAGAAGAAGGTGTATTCCTTTTTATCCCTATTTATTTTTCTCCATATGTCTATTAATTCTAATTTTTCTAAGATTTCATTCACTTCTTTTACCTCTTTCTTATTTATTTTTTGATTTGATTTATCTAAATTTGATAATGGTTGGTTTAAGTCTCCCACTAGTATGGTTTTATTGTCTATTTCTTCCTTCAATTCTCCTAGTTTCTCCATTAGAAATTTGGGTGCTATATTATTTGGTGCATACATGTTGATTAATGATATTTCCTCATTGTCTAGAGTCCCTTTTAACAAAATATAATTACCTTCCCTATCCCTTTTGATCAGGTCTATTTTTGCATTGGCTTTATCAGATATCATGATTACCACTCCTGCCTTCTTTCTATCAGTTGAGGCCCAGAAGGTCTTACTCCATCCTTTAATTCTGACCTTGTGGGTGTCAACCCGCCTCATGTGTGTTTCTTGAAGACAACATATGGTAGGGTTTTGGATTCTAATCCATTCAGCTATTCGTCTACGTTTTATGGGTGAGTTCATCCCATTCACGTTCAAAGTTATGATTGTCATTTGTGGACTCCCTGGCATTTTGATTGCCTTCCCTAATTCTAACCTTTTCTTCTTCGGCTCTACCTTTTAGTCCAGTGATTTACTTTGAATCAGTCCCCCTTGTCCCCTCCCTTGATGTTTCCCTTTTTAGTCCCTCCCTTTTTGTTCCCTCCCCCTCCCCCCGCTCTTTCCCTCCCTTTTTGTTCTCCCTCTACCCCTCCCCCCCTTGGTTTTCCCTTCTCCTTACCCTTGTTGGGTAAGATAGAATTCAAGATCCCAATGGATCTGGATGTTTTTCCCTCTCAGAGTTGATTTCCCTGAGATTGAGGTTTAAGTAAACCCCCCCCCTCTCTTCCTCTCCTTCTTATAGGAGTTTTCTTCCCCTCCCCTTCCCCTGTGAATCTTTGTGTGAGAACCATTATTCTATTTGGTCTTTCTTTACCCCCTATTTATACATTACATTTTCCCCACATATTAGTATACATAGGTTGATATAAATGTAGTCCTTATAGAAGAGAGTTTGAGTAAAAGAAGATAACATTTTTCCCCTTTCCTTAATATTTACCTTTTCAGGTATTCCTTGCTCTTTGATTTTCGGTATCAAACTTTCCACAGAGCTCTGGTCTTTTCTTTGCAAAAAGTTGGAAGTCTTCTATTTTGTTGAATGCCCATACTTTCCCTTGGAAGTATATAGTCAGTTTTGCTGGGTAGCTGATTCTTGGTTGGAGACCCAGCTCTCTTGCCTTTCTGAAGATCATGTTCCATGCCTTACGATCGTTCAGCATAGAACTTGCAAGGTCTTGTGTGACCCTGATTGGCATTCCTTTATATCTAAATTGTCTTTTTCTCGCTTCCTGTAGGATTTTTTCTTTTGTTTGATAGCTTTGGAATTTGGCAATTACATTCCTGTGAGTTGTCTTTTGGGGGTTTAGTGTAGAAGGTGTTCTGTGATCTCTGTCAGTGGATGTATTGCCCCTTGTTCTAGAATCTCTGGGCAATTTTCTTTGATTATATCTTGTATCACCATGTCCAGTTTGGTGTTTATTTCTGGCTTTTCTGGGAGTCCAATTATTCTTAAATTTTCTCTTCTCCCCCTGTTTTCCAGATCTATCACCTTGTCGGTGAGATATTTTATGTTCTCTTCTAGTTTCTTGGTGTTTTGGCTTTGCTTTATTAGTTCTTGCTTTAAAGCCTGGTTTTCTTTTACAGTTTGGTCAAACTGGTTTTGTAGATGCGTGAATTTCTTTTGCATCATTTCCCACTTTTCCTCCCAGAGGGCTTCCATCTTTTTGGTCCTTTCTGATTCAAATTCTTCATGGGTTTGTGGAGAGTTTCTATTTCCTTTGGAAGATTTTGGAGAATTTTCTTGTATATCTTCTTCTATCTGCTCTGTATTTTGTATTTTGGCTCCATAGAATGTGTCCAGAGTCGCCCCTTTCTTCTTATTTTTCTTGGTATTTTGGGGCTTCTGTGCTTCTGTGGAATTTGTCATCTCTGAACGTGGAGGATTGGCTTTTCTTGTCTTTGTCTGGTGATCAGAGGCTTTAGTCCTGGGCAGATGTTGGTTCTATGAGCGTTCCCTGGGTTAAACTGAATATGCCTCACTGGAACTGGAATGGAAGGGTCGGACCACGAGGCCACACTCTCCCCCTGGCTCGATTTCCGGAAGTTGCCTTCAGAATCCCTGGCCGTGAGTCTGTTTCGTCGGCCTGCGGGGGGATGGGCTGCCGCTTCCCCAAGCTCCGAGAGCACAGACTTTCACTGAGACTTGGATAGCAGGATCCAGCCCGTGAGGCTGTCTTGCCCGCCCTGAGGGTTGCTGTTGTTTTGACCAGCTCTCTGCAGCGGAGGCCCCAGGCAGTAACTTTCACCCGGACCAACCGGCTCTTTGCAGTGGAGGCCCCAGGCAATAACTTTCACCCGGACTGGGACTTGGGTAGAAGACCCTGAGGGTTGTTGTTCCTCAGACCCTGCTCTCTGAGCCCGGCGCGGCTGCCGCTTCCGGGAGCCTTGGACTCTGCGCTCCTACCCCTGAGGTCCAAGGGATCTCGGGTTCTGGCTTTTAAGGGGAGCCGTACCTTTTGAACCGGGTCCAGGTCCAGGAGGAGGGTTCCCAGGGTCTGTGCTGTTGATCGTTTTGAATTTCGGCGCCTTAGGAGCTTCTAGTTTGAGATCGGTCGGGAAGGGTTTTCCGGAGATCTGAACTTCAGCTTTCTCTAAGCCGCTATCTTAACCGGAAGTCCTCTTTGATGTCTACAAATATTTTGAAACATAGTTATTTTCTGTTTCCCCTGATCAATTTAGGAAACAGGGTATATACAGTTTTATAGCTTTCTGGGCATATTTCCAAATTGCTTTTCAGAATTGTTGGATTAGTTTATAGTTCCACCAACAGTGTATTAGAGTTCCCACTTTTCCACATCAGGAATGCTTCAAAGTCCTTTATTTCATTAAATACCCATTTTTCTCCCTGAAGAGGTATATTGTTTTGCTAGGTTTATGATTTTTGGTTATAGTCCTATCTTCCTTGACCTCTGGAATATAATATTCAAAACCCTATGATCCATTGCACTGCAGAAGCAGTTGTGTCTATCTATAGCACCATGACATTCGAGTTATTTCTTTTGCCTGCTTTCAATATTTTCTCCTTGATCTGGGCATTATGGAATTTGGTTATAATGCTTCTAGGAATTTGATTTTGGGATCTCTTTCAGAACATGATTACTGAATTATTTCTATTTTACCCTCTGTTTCTAGAATATCAGGGAAGTTTTCTTTGTTGATTTCTTGAAAGATGAAGTATAGGCTCTTTTGTTGTTGTTGTTCATGACTTGGAAGCAGTCCAAAAAGTATTAAATTAACTTTCTTTTATTTTCCAGGTAGGTTGTTGAGATTTTCCATGTTTTCTTCTAGTTTTTCATTCTTTTGACTTCGATTATTCTTTGATGTCTCATAGAGTCATTAGTTTCCACTTGTCTAATTCTAATTTTTAAGACATTATTTTATTCTCTCAGCTTTAGTGCTTCCTTTTCCATTTGATCAATTCTACTTTTTAACATGTTCTTTGCCTCAGTGAATTTTTACAGAACTTTTTCCAAGGCCAATTTTGGTTTCTCTTCAGTAGACTTTTATGCCTCTTTTATCAATTGGTCTATTCTATTTTTGGGTATTATTTTCTTTGTTACTTTTGCGTTCTCTTTACCTAGTTATTGACTCTTTTTTCATAATTTTCTTGCATCCTTTTAATTTCTTTTCCTGATTTTTCTTTTACCTCTCATATTTTATTTTTACAAAATATTTTTAGCTTCTTAAGTAATTCTTTTTGGGCTTGAGACCAACTCAAATTTTTCTTGGAGGCTTTGGATGCAGGAGTATTGACTTTTATTTTCTTCTGAGTTTGTTTTGGTCTTCCCTGCTACCAAAGTAACTTCCTATGTTTTTTTCCTTTTGTTGTTTGCTCATTTTCCAGCCTTTTTCTTGTCATTTAACAGAAAATATCTTGCAGTAAGGCTCTGTTCATGTGGTGAGGGGGCACTTACTGACTCAAGCTTCAGGTTCCTTATGTACCTGCCTTCAAATCCAACTCTGGTGATCTATAAGTTTTTATTTCTTCTATGTTTGTATGATCTAAGGAGATGTGTTTGAAATCCTCTCAGCCTATGCTCTGATTTGTGAGTAACCACAAGAACTTTTTACCACCCTGGAACTATGACAAAAGTCCTCAACTTCCATATGGCCTTCAGCACTGGTGAGTGATAGTGCTTCTCTTTGCCTTGGGGCTGTGACCTTAGACTTATGACTAAGATTTGGGTATAAGCAATGCAATTGAAAATTTATATACACACACACACATATAATGAGCACATAGATAAACAAATATAACTAACTGTTTATTTAAGCTAAGGGAAGGAAGGAAAGGGAATTGGAAAGATCTAAACTCAGTTGCCAATGTCAGAGTACTAAACCCCATTAACTACTTTCTATAACTATCCTAATTAACTCCTTAATTACTATTTAATATTAGGGGAGGCCTTGTAGGTACAAGAACAAGGGCCAAAGGAAGTCTTACAGACTGATGTCCTCTTGGGTCTGACAGAAGTTCCAGCAGAAACCAGTAGCAGCACTGTATTAAAAAAATGACAAAAAGGGAAGTTTTGTACCCCTAGAGAATCTTGGACTTTTGGAATGGAGAGGGGGAAAGAGAGGAGAACCCCCTTCTCAAAGCAGGGTTCAGGGGAGGCAGCAGATGTAATGAGTTGACTCAGAGAGAGGAGAGGGGGTTTGAAGAGTTTCCCCCTTCTGCCTTCCCTCCTTAGCTAAAACTGCTCTCCCAGAATTCCTCTTTTCCCTCTTGTCCCCCCTCCACTACTCAAGACCAAAAGGTATTCCCTTGATTACATTCACTCACACTCAGCTTGGGAAAAAGATAACTTTTAATGTTAACTCAATCAGGTAATAAAAAAGGAATAACAGGCAGGGAAAAATGGGAAAAGGAAAATGGGGAGAAGGGGTCCCTGTCTCTATCTAAACCCTTTTCCCTCCCTCCTTGGGGGAACTCAGGCCTTGTTAGCCTGAGCCCCCTGAGAGAAAGTCAGATTGACTCACCCCTGGGCAACAGGAGCTGAGGTAAAGTCTGATCAGATTTCTCTTCAGAAGTCCCTTCAATTGGGAAGTGCTGTGTGTGTGGGAGATTTCCAGTCACCAGCAAGAAAAGTGGGTAACCCTCAGGAGAAAGTCTTTTCCCACCTTTTCTCTTCAACTTCTGAAGACCGAGAGACCCTCACTGTTCTTCCAGCCAGAGTCTACTCCTCCTCTGGAATTCACTCCTGGGAACCCTCCTCCATTGAGGTGATCAATTTCACATAGTCTTCAGTTTGGCACTTTTTCTCTAGTGCCAGTCTCTGTCACAGCACACAGGATTAGGAAGGGGAGACATGGCTTCACTCACACAGTCCACCTGTGTGTAGTGTTAACCACTCTCTCTACTACTTCCACAAGATGAAAACTTGCTTGAAGGAAAGTTCCAGTCTCCTGGCAACTTCAAAAGCCTCCCTTTCTCCTCCAGGGAGGCAACTGTCAGACATGTGGAAGAGGCATGAAGAAAGAGAGGATTTACAAGACAAGACAAGCATGCAAACCAAAGTAAAGGACCTGATCTGTCAATCAAGGTGTTCATTCCAAAACAGAATGTTCCCAAAAAGGGCAGTTGGGAGCTGGCCAGAGGAGATGAACTGAGATTTCTTCTCTGGGGGTTATTGGCCAAGGGAGAAATCTCTTCTCTGGGGTTTTTGACCAAGAAAGAGACTGATTTTTTCTGATCTAGGCAGAGAGAGACCTTTGGGGCAGGGCTTCTGGAATTAATCTGAGAAGAAATTTACTTTTGTTGGTGGTTTTGTGTAATTGGAAGAACAAAGAAGATTTAACAGTTGTCCTCCATCTCTCTGGCTGTCTCTGAGTCACAGTTGTGACTGGACTGACATTTCCCAAACCCTCCTAATTCTCCTTATATATTAGGGTCACCCCTATCCCTCTTACCTCAATCCTCATCCTGTTGTTCCCCATAAACCCCCTTACTTGAGGAAGGAAGAGAAAAAGAGTTTTTCCTTATAAATCTTATAGTCTACTCAGGGGGAAGGGAGGAAGCCAAAAGGCTTCAAGAAGAAGGTGGTTAAGGGAGGTGAAGAATGGAGGGTAGGAAATAGTTTGATCTTTTAGTCAATAGTAATCTGTAGGCAAAACCAGAATACCCCAGAGTAACCCCTCTAGCAGTATCTCTCTCTCTCTCTCTCTCTATCTCTCCATCTATCTCAGAAGTACTTCTATCTCCATTTCAAATAGGCTTCCTCAGGTTCCCCTAGCATCTCTCTAGTCACAAGCCAGAGTATCCATTTACCACAACTAGAAATAGTTCCACACAAATCATCTACTTTATTACAGGCAGGAACTGCCTTCTTCATAGGTCTGGAATCTTGGCCCTGCTTCTGTCCTGTTGGATCTCCTGCTCCTAGTTTGTAGCAAAGAGCTAATCCTTACAACACAGCAGAGTCCTGTACTGAGAGGGACCCATGTAATATCCTTCTGATCAATTGTCTCAGCCATTCCTGGGATATGTGCTGTTTTTCTGAGATGGGGCACAACTTGATATTCTGCTCTTTTCTATTCTCCCACCTTCTGACCTTCTAAATTGTGTTGGCCTCACAAATTGTTTCACTCTGTCCTTTTGTTGGTTCTGTCCCTCCAGAATTCATTTTGAGTTGTTATATAAAAGTTGTTTGTAGAGAAATTTGGTACAAACTTGGGAAGGGAGTTGATCTGATTACATTATCTTCTATCTTGGCTCTGTCTCCTGAGGAAAAGGACACAGCATTATTATAATGAAAGGCAGAGCAGTTACACCAAGAATAATACTTAGGTTCTAATCTCTTTGCAAAATTGTAAAGCAGCAATACCAAGTAAGATTCATAACATTGACATATTTTCTTGTGGTTAGCTTTCTACCAGATATAAACCTGATCCCACCTTTCTTAACAAAAATATATGATTTCCATAGAACAAGAAGACAAGAGAATCATCAAATATGGATAACTTTGTTTTTATGTATTATATATAAAACATTTATAGCTTATATTATTAAAAACAAAATATATAAGCACTTAAATAAAACAATATATTAGGTGAGAAGCAAAAAGAACGTGTCCAAATGTCACCAGACTTACTTTACTAATGATTCAATTTTATTAAAAAGGTTGCCCCAAAGACCTCTAACATATAAACGGACTTTATCAATTATTATAAAGACTTTGTCCCAGTTTTACACTCATGGTTTATTTATTTAGTACAAATATATACAAAGGTGTAGTAAGAATGCTATAGTATTTGAAACCAACATGGAACACTGTTCTCTATTTAAATCATAGAATCAGTGAAATAACATCAAGAACAATTCATGTAAAAAGTGGTATTGTTTGTTGAGATAAGTTTGCTCACATTATGGCTTTTTCTACCCTTAAATCCAAATTATTTCTCTTAAAAGAACTAGGCATTACTCTTGAATTAAAGGAGTTGAACCAAGACATTTATATAAATGATACCAATGATATGGTTGCACTGAGAAATAAATTAAACAGTTCCTTCAGACTCCAGAATCTACCTCCATTAATAACAAAATATCATTTAGATTAATAGGGATAGAATTTTTAGTATATAATAAGGAAACATAGAGACTAAAGACTTCAGTCTCAAATCAAGAGATCATTTTATCATTGGTTGAAGGATATATACATATACATATATATATATATATATATATATATATGTATATGTATATATAATCCCTGTCACAAAGGTCAGTGATATGGGACTCTGTCATTGGCAAATGAATGCACTGCTCTGCATAAGGATCAGGGTGGAATTTGTGACAGCAGAAAAGCTCCAAGCCTTCTTCAGTTCTCTGTGGGACTCATCAAGTTTGAAAAGTCCCCTTTAACCCCTTTCCCCCTCCAATTATTTTCCAAAGAAAACTTCAATTCCTGCCAAAAGGAGGAAAAATAAATTGGGTCCAGAGGTCACTCTACTCACCTGAGAGAGAGAAATTATGTATGGTTACAAATATATCTATTTTTCTCCCTTAAATATTAGTAGTCTAGGGCTGCATTGGCATATACTTGGCCCCCATTCCCCAACATGCTGGAGGGGACTCTTCTGTTATTCCTCTCCACTGTGCCTGAGGACATTTTTTGCATGCCATATTCCTCTGCCCAGATGCTCAATGCAAGCACTTTCTTCCTCCACTTTTGGGGGTTTCACAGGCAGGTTGAAGGGCAATTTGGGTACAAAATTTCTAAAGGTTTGTCAAAGATGGTCTAGGGCATATGATTGGGTTCAATCTAACTTCTGATCATTTTGTCATTTTGGGTAGGGAGGGAACCCAAAGGTCTATTTCCAAGGCTTTACCATTTCCCCTCCCTAATACCAATTCCACAATGAGTACACATAAATAAAGGCAAAGAGAGTAATTTATTCAAGTTCTAGAATCATCAAAATTAAAGAAGATATACAAAGAAAATATGTATCAGACAATAAAGAGTGATGGAGGTTTTCTGTTGGGAGTAAGATACTACAACTCAACCAAGAGTTCTAGATCTCACTCAAGGGTAAAATTTCCTGAAGTCACTAGTGTAGCAAGCTGGGATGGTGAAGTGTTAGAAACTGTCAGCTTCTTTTATGTCTTCCCAAGAGTCTTTTCCTTCATCAACCTGAAGTGGGGTGGTTCTCTTCCATTTTTCCTTTCAAAGCTGAAAGCCATAAGTGACTCAGTGCTTTAAGAGACTCCTTGAGGAATACTAAAAAAAAAAAAACAAAAAACAAACAAACTTGCAGTTTGAAGTGTCCTAAATAGGACTTGAAGTTTGATGAATCTTGAAGAGGTTTGAAGAAGGCTGAAAGTCTTCTGCTCTCACTAAGAAGAGGATCTTTTAAAAATACTTTTATTAAACTGAAGAAATATTTTATCCAGTTTAATACCCATAAAATGGGAATAGCTAATAGTAGTTATATACTGCCTCAAAGTTTAATACATATGTACATATACATATATATGTTAACTCACTCTTAACAACTCTGAGACTGTAGGTGTTATGCTGTAGAATTAAAAAAAATAGCCATTTATCCTAATGAAAAAAGACAGGAATGAGATCAGCACAATAGCAACAATAATTCCCCCCACCACCAAAGTCCAACCCTTCACCCATGTCATGAGGGTTGAGGGAAGGTGGTTGTACACAAAGTAATGGTATGGAGAAGAAGGCTTTGTGAACACTGAATCTGTTACATTATCTTTGAGGTTCCTAGATGAATTCTCTAAGTGGATTGCAGCTCCAGCTCCTAGTTCAAACTTTTGTTGATTAAATCAAGAGGTAGACAAAGGAGAGTTAATCCTCTTTTCATTAAAACCCACCACCACTCCCTTGCTATTCTCTGAAGGTGACACTCTCATAAAAGATAAAAAAGGCATCAGCAACAGGTGGAAGGAACACTTCAGTCAGCTTCTCAACTGACCCTCTTCAGTCGACCAAAGCGCCCTTGACCAGATCCCCCAAAACCACACCATTGAACAACTTGACATCCCTCTTTCAATAGAGGAAGTCCAAAAAGCCATTAAACAAATGACTGCAGGCAAGGCACCCAGTAAAGATGGGATCCCAACTGAGATGTACAAGGCCTTAAATGGAAAGGTGCTCCAGGCATTCCACATAGTGCTGACCAGCATATTGGAAGAGGAAGACATGCCCCCAGAACTCAGAGATGCCTCCATCATAGCCCTATACAAGAACAAAGGTGCATGAGTAGCCTGTGACAACTACAGAGACATCTCACTACTCTCCTCTGCTGGAAAGATCCTCACCTGTGTTATATTCAACAGACTCCTGTCATCTGTTTCAGAGCAGAACCTGCCTGAGTCACAGTGTGGTTTCCGACCAGATCGTAGTGTCATCGACATGGTCTTCATGGTGAGGCAAATGCAGGAAAAATGCCTTGAGCAGAACCTGAATCTCTACATTGCCTTCATAGACCTGACAAAGGCACTCGACACAGTGAACAGGGACACATTGTGGGTGATCCTTAGCAAGCTCGGCTGCCCAGCAAAATTCGTCAAACTGATCCAGCTCTTTCATGTCAACATGACAGGGGAAGTCCTATCTGGTGGAGTGACTTCTGATCGCTTCAACATCTCCAATGGTGTGAAACAAGGCTGCATCCTCGCTCTGGTACTATTCAACCTATTTTTCACCCAAGTATTATGACATGCTGTGATGGATCTAGACCTGGGTGTCTATATCAAATACCGACTGGATGGCTCACTATTCAACCTTTGCCACCCGACTGTAAAAACAAAGAAAACAGAGAGACTCATCCTGGAAGCTCTCTTCGAAGATGACTGTGCTCTCATGACCCACCAAGAAAATCATCTCCAAGCCATTGTGGACAGGTTCTCTACAGCAACAAAACTGTTTGGCCTGACTATCAGCCTCAGCAAAACAGAGATGCTGTTCCAACCTGCACCAGGGAGGCCAACTAATCAGCCGTGCATTACAATCGACAGCACGCAGTTTTCTAATGTCAACACTTTCAAGTACCTGGGCAGCACCATTGCCAATGATGGGTCCCTAGACCACGAGATTAATGCCAGGATCCAAAAGGTCAGCCAGGCACTTGGGTGGCTGCGCTGCAAAGTCCTCCAACACAGAGGTGTAAACACTGCGATGAAGCCCAAAGTGTATAATGCAGTGGTCCTCAGCTCACTCCTGTACGGTTGTGAGACATGGACACTGTACTAGAAGCACATAAAACAGCTGGAATAATTCCACCAACACTCTCTCCGGTCAATCATAAGGATACGATGGCAGGACCGCATCACCAACCAGGAAGTCCTCGAAAGAGCCAACTCCACCAGCATCGAAGTAATGGTCCTCAAAAACCAGCTATGATGGTGTGGACACGTCATCCACATGGACCCAGACAGGTATTCTATGGTGAACTGTCAGCTGGACTCAGGAAACAAGGTCGACCAAAGAAAAGATTCAAGGATCAGCTAAAGTCCAACTTGAAGTGGGCTGGCATTACACTAAAGCAACTAGAACTTGCTGCCTCTGACAGAAGCATCTGGTGAACCCACATTAACCATGCTGCCACCACCTTTGAAGATGAGCGATGTCGACGTCTTGCCACTGGGCGTGAACACGGACACCAGGCCACAACCGCACCTCCCGTAACAACTGGAGTTCCATGCCCCATGTGCCACAAACTCTGCGCCTCAGTCTTTGGACTACAAAGCCACATGAGGGTACATCAATAGATGAAAATGCACAAAAACAATTGTCATTCTCGGTCACTGAGAGACTACCACTGCTACCTAGATGAATCCTTGAAAGACCAATAAATTGTGCTCTGATAGTACAGATAGATAAATGCTCTTGGTGTGTATAATATACAGTTTCACTGTTCCTTTAAATATAAGAAATAGGCAGGGTAATGGAGGGTAGTAGGCTGGCTCTTGTTAAGTTGAAGTATCATGATGATCAACTTGACATGGAAGGCAGAAAAGCAAATTGCCTTTCTCAGTGCCACTCAGTGAAGGAAGACCAATGGCCTTACCTACTGGGGCCAGTATGTAACCAGGCCTCCAAGCAGTTGTAGGAATAAAAATGGAAGATTTGTTATGAATAAAACACAAGGTTAGGGAGGGAGGACTAAGGAAGAGGGTTTCTCTAACATTATGAATTCTTACTTCCCTTTCCCTCTAAGTTCCCCACATGAGGAAACCTTCATTTTTCTTGAAGATCCCTAAGCCTTTCCTTTCTCTGACTAATATCCCAAGCCCCCTCTGAATCTACTTAACTCTATAAAATCCTCCATAGGTGGTTCCTAAAGAGGTAACAATTCTTTAAGAGGGAACAGGGATGAACCCTAGATGACTGAGTTCAACCCAGTTGGGTCAGGCCCTAAGCTTGGCCTCAGGCCTCACACCTGCCTCTTGGGAATGATGTCTTTATCAGGTTTAATATTATACAAGATCTTCTTAGATTTCTCTTCTTGTGAGGAAAGGTACTTCCAAGAAAGTCCAAAGATTTCCCTTTAACCTCACTGTCAGATTTGATATCTCCAGCATCAGCAGAGCTCAGCTACCTTCTCTCCTCTCAGCTCCAAAAAACAGGAACCTCATGAGTTGATTGGTGCTCCTTCAAATCTTCTCTCTAGACTCTAGACTCTCCTGTCCCAGAATTCCTAGCATGTGGCCAGACTTTTCACTTGTCCTTAAACCCTTTTCTCTCTCTGTCATTTCTACACTAACCATACCACTAGGATGCATAATACATTGGAATAAATCAACAATACCAATGCTTTACCTGCTAGAAATGTTTTGGTTCAGATAGTGCTCTCCATAGCTCTAGGCAAACTGTGGGTACACATAAAATGGATTGGAGATCAGAATGCTTTCATTGTATGCCAGGGTTATATCAACAAAATTTAAAACAGATCTCACTAATTATAGGTAACTTGCCACTAATTTTTGTCAGCAATATCCTCAGTTCTGAGTTATACAATAGACCAATTCAGGGCAAACAGAAATAATTTCATTCTTAAACTGAGATGAAAAGAAATAGTGGAAATTAAGGAGTTACTTAAATCTGAATTAGGGAGGGGAAAACTGAAGAATTTAAAAGCATTAAAAATCTAATTTAACACAAACTCTAAAAGTGCTATGTAAAAGTGAAATCAGTAGGAAAAATAATCCTGTCTTGCATAATTTGAACAGGGAAACAGGCATACTTAAAATGCTATTTTAAAAAAGCCCATCTTGTATTACACATGATGAATTCAAGTAATAGACTAATTACATTAAGCATAGTAATTTTTAAAAAGTATATTCTATCACCACCCTTATTAACAATCTATCACCACCCTAATAAACACATTCTCAAAAAATATTTGAAAGAGATTATAAAAATATTTCTAGATCTACACACACTTATATATGTTGTGGTCATTGTCATGATTAAGGACCATAAGAGAAAAGTTGGAGATTTCAGGGAATGGTAGGTAAAGTAGATATCAAAAACTGGCAATTTAGAAGTGACTTGAAAAAACTAATGAAGAATTGTCAAAAGTTCCTGATGATTATATTAACATCTTGCCAGTTTGTGCCTTAGAACAGTCCATTGACTAATTAAGGACAATAAGAAACAAGCATTGAAATGGAATCCAAAAAACAAAAGTATATCAGAAATTCTTAATTCAATTTTTGAAAAATTAAAAAAATAGAAAAAATCTTCCAATGGACTAAAGAAACATAGTTATAACATTTATATTATCTAAAAGCCCATTGAGCTACATTTTAATGTCCTCAATCCCATACTTTAATATTATGCAGTACAGTTAAGAGTGTGTTGGAAATATTTAGATTCTGCAAATTGCCCCAGCCTTCACCAATGGAATTTCCTCAATGGGAATGGTGCTATTTTATATCTCAATCCCAGCTAGCTGTAATCTCTCTCCCACAAATCCCAATACTTTATTTTTTTCTTAATGGATAATTTCCTCATATTGAAAACTAATGAATTTCTTTTAAGGATATATTTCCAGAGAATATTAAAATATGACTCTGCATCTATGACTTTATATGTATTTAGTGTTTTGAGTCTGTACTTTTGGTGGACAACTTTGATTTTTGCCTCCACTTAAGGGTGGAAAAAAAACGAACAAATTTAACATTTGTTGAAGAGGAAGAGACAGACAGGGAATATATCTATGCTCATAAACCTGTGACAGGACTATTTAAAAGGCCTCGTTACTTAGTTTACTATGCTTAGACATAGTAAATTCATTTGGTTATGCCCAAAATTTAACTTTCTGGTCCCTATAGTTCCTCTTTTTATTTTAGAAAGAGTTAAACATTTCTAATCATTTTAGGATAGAAGGGACATGGTGCTGAGAAGAATTCTTGTTCTCGAGAAACTTGGTGCAAGTTCATATGTAAGTCAATTATCTTCATTCTTTTTCATGACTATTTAATCATCTGTTTCAAAAACTTATGTCATTGCTCTCCAGGGTAATAAGGAAGAGAATAAGGGATTGTATCTAGATCAGTGTAAATCCATCATCATTTTTGAGCAAAGAAACAAAAAAAAGTCACAATAACAATGGTAGATAATAAAGGCAAGCTAATTTAATACAATCAATCACATGTGGTTGTATTTTAAATAACAAAAGCATATATAAATTTTGACTTGGCTAATATTCTTGTTTAACTCTTCCCCAGACTAACTACCTCATGAGAATTATTACCAAATAGGTATCACCTAATAGTTAATTAGAAAAACAAGAAAGGAAGAAACAGAGTAAATAATAATCCTCAGAATTTGGTTCCTAGCTCCTGACTTAAAAGGGACTACAGAGGCCATCTAGAGTGGCCCTCTATTTATAAAGAGGAGGAAACTGAAGCCCACTGAAGTTACATGAACACTTTATATACATGGCCCATGTCTTTTAGGTATTAAGCATGTGGGGAAATTCAGTGGCTTGTTACTTTTCTAAATGTAATTAAAAAATTAAACAACTATACTTTAAAAATTATTCTTTACTTAATGAGCACATAATAAAAATGTTCCAAACTTTTTGGACATAAGGAAAATTTCTAAAAATCGAGCTTTCTTTATAATGAAATAAAATAAGAACTAAATTCCCGTAGTGCATGTGTGGGAACTTACTAATAGTTGAAAACTTTTGTAAAGGGACGGTTTCATATAGGTTAGTTATAGCTAATTCATTTACAAATTATACAACTTTGTGTTTTTTTACCTTATTATGTTTTATATTCCTTGAAGTAAAAGAGCATATAATTATCTTGTTCAACTTTAAAACAAAAGTCCTATAATTTTAAGATTTCAGAGTTTAAAATGTTATTTCCCTAATATGCGGCACTATTTTTATAAAATACAATAATATAAGCAATATTCTTTTTTCTCATTAGACAGCTGTTAGCCATTAAGATAATGCATTTTGAGCTTCTTCAACTTTGAAACATGTGCAAGTGTTTATACATTGCAGTCTGAGAAAAGATGTTTTTTTAACCTTCTGACCAAAAACACTTTAATCTTGACTTTATTTTTTTGAATTATTACAACATTTCAGGTTCTTCTTAAGAGATTGTTGAAGCTGCCAGTTAGCAGAAATGTTAATTGTAGCCAGTTACATTCTGAGGCTTCTTATGAGTTTAGTAGCTTGCTCTTCCTGAACCATTTGGGTCAAAGATGACCTTGGAAGAGCTCAGAATGGAGTCATAATATCTAGGTTGGAATCCAAGTTCTAATATTATAGAACTGTGTGACCCTGGTGGGATCACAAATCAGAATACATGATTAAGGTGCCTTTCTAGACCATTCAAGTAAAGGGTCATTCAGTTTACTTTGTGACTAGTTATTTCAATGTCTGGTTCCTTGTGACCCCACATGAAGTTTGCTGGAATGGTTGTTCTCAAGCTCAATTTGCATATGAGGAAACTGAGATAAACAGGATTAAATGACCTGCCCATTGACACACAGCTCCTCAGTGTCTGAGACCAGATTTGAACTAAGGAAGATGAGTCTTCTGGACTCCAGGCCCAAGACTGACCATTTTGCACCTAACTGCTCTCATGCAGTAAATATCCATTCGGCTTTTGCATGGCACTAATCAGCTGACGACAGTATTGTGAGTACAATTTATGCATTTCTAATATATTTATACATTTCTTATTTTAGCTCTTGGTCTCACTTAATGCTTCCTAAAATTGAATTATTTTTATGTGCATTCATGCCATAATACTCTTAAAAGATATAATTCCTTGATAGAAGGGAAGTTCTTTTTTTTAATCATCAGCTCTTATTCCAGTGCTTCAAATGTGCTAGATACTTAATAATTTTTTTTGGATAAGTTCTGTTAAGTTTTTGTCTGTCATGTCATACTTTTACTCATTGATTCATCCTTAGATATTTCTAAAATGCCTACTGTGTGAAGAATATCAAGGACTCATATTGAACCTGAAGTTCCCTAAGACTAATTTTTTTTTGCTCTTTGTGCTTCCTTTGTTACATAGATGAAAAGCACAAGCCTTCCACTAGAATTCTAGCAGCAATTTAGTGCTTTTCAACCCATTCTGGACTTCATATTCATATTCATTGTTCTAGCTTATTAAGATCTTATCCTAATTCTCTTTTTTTCAATATGTTAGCTTTTCCCTTCAGCTTTGCACCATGCTCAAACTTTGTAAACATATAATTTGTGTCTTTATTTTTAAAGTTATTGATATTATAGTAGATAGCATAGGGTCAAAGACAAATCATTTAAGGCAATTTACAGGACATCTAAGTTGACAATGATCCCCTGCTCACTATTCTTTAGGCCAGGTCATTCAATTAGTCATAAAACCCCATTGAATTTTTGTACAATTTTTTGCTTTGTGTTTATGAATTTGGCATGAGTATATGTTTGTGATCTCAAAAAATGTTTCCCTTCTCTGAACTCCCATCACATCACCATATTGCTTGTATTATACACTTATCCCCTACGTATTTGGCAGTCAACTTCTTGCATTTTATCTTTTCTATATTTTATGCTATAAGAATTTTTGTGTTCTGAGGACAAAGACCATTTCTTATAAATCCTTGGGCAGTGTTATTCAATATTTGCTTGAATGAATGAATGAATGACTAAACACAGAACTCTGGACAATCCCAGTTAAAGGATAACAATGGGCAAACACATCAATAACACAATTATGCTTTTGTTTAGCTATTAATATTTTGACTTTGTCCCTTTTGTTGTTCAGTTTTCTCATCCATGTGCCATGCTTCATGACAAAGACACTGAAGTGGTTTGTCATTTCCTTTTCTAACTCATTTTATAGATGAGGAAACTGAGACAAACAGGGTTAAGAGACCTGCCCAGGATTATTCAGCTAGTAGGTATCTGAGTTGAATTTAGTTTTCCCTGACTCCAGGCCTGGTGCTGCTATGCATTGTGCTATGTAGCTGTCCCCTCTAGTTATCCTACACAGTACTAATGAATCTTTTTAAAACAACAAAGAAAATATCAAAAATACAAGGATAACAACAACTTGACTCTAATCTTGTGACTCAAGTTCAAAGACCTTGAATAATATCATATTAAGCATCTGATTACTCTTCTTGGGATTTCAGGTCCTCTGCCATCTAACCACACATTACTCAGGCAGCATAATTTCTTATTATTTCCTCATGTGGAAGGGAATGACAATCCCTTTTCTTTTAGAAATATTAAGAAAATATTTTAAATTCTTCAGTTCCAAAACCTTTGAATTAATGAAGTAGAAACCATTATTAAATCTTTCTCTAAATATCGCTTCAAAAACAATGGGTTGCTTCCTTCTCTCACAAAGAGTCATAGGAAGGTCTCCTTCCTAAAGAAATTAAGTTGGTGACCAGACGAGATACTTTTGATTGATACATCTTGAACAGATTAGTGTAATGATCAATCTAAAAGAAAGAAATCTTTTTGATTGATTTAATTAATAGAAATATCTTTTACTTCACCTTCCACCAGAGGGAAAGGAGGATGTTAGAGGGAATAGTTAAGGAGGGATTGAATAGTTTTAGGAAAACAAATCTCTAAATGTATGTGGTATGTGTATGTGTATGTGTGTGCCAAAAGTTGACTGACATTATGTTTGATGAAGGTGTTACATGAACATTACTCTGAATAGTGCAACTCTATATTATCATACTGTAAAACTTTCTTGTAAAATCATCCTAAAAAAATCTTTGAAGGTATTTTCAAAAATGTCTTGTGGAAAGAGAAGTTTGAGGTTACAAAGGGGACTCAGGTCGGTTTGAAGAATTTTCTCCTGAGCAGAACAATGCTGGGATCTAGATGAATAATACATTATTAAAATTGTTTCTGGCAGACTTTTGCCTGCAACACAAAGTACAAAATTTTCTTCCACATTAGGATGTAGCCTTAATTCCAATCAGGTCATGCCTCTTTGTGTATCTTGGCTTTTTGTGACTCCATCTAAAATCCTACCCTATTACCACCAGCACAAATCATGGCTGTATTCAAAGTCCACACCTTTCATCAAAGCCTTTCCCAACTACTCCAGACCACATCTTGACCTTCTCAGAACACTTACTGTTCTCTACTTTCTGTACCACAAATCTTGGCACTGAATAATATTATATTTTCTTTTAATCTTTCATTATGTATATGTAAATGTCTATAATAAGAAGTAGCATCTCAAGAGGGTCTTCCATAGCACCAAAGTAATTTCTAGCAAGCATCAGTTACTCAATTCAAATTAGTTGGATTGAGTTAAACCAATTCTTAGGGCTATGAAATGATACTACATGGTAGGTCAGTATTATAGTTGAAGACAAATAATTTTTCTTGAACATTAAGTTGGAAAGGTTTTATATGAATAATGTTTGAAGTATTTCTATGCACTCCAAGGTCACCATTAAGATGTTTAATAGCAAAATATGCTTAGCTCTAAGACATAATGTACTGAAAAGTCCATTCCCCCAGCTTCCCTTTCAATTATGTCATATTTTACTGGGGAAATAATTATTAAATGTTAGCTAAATGTTTAGTAACTTGCTTTGGAGGTATGACTAAGAAGTTTGTTTTCTCATGGACAAAAGATGTGACTTTGGGGAGTGAGTAGAAAATGTTCAAAATATGTCTTTTAAAATTAATTCATAAGTGATCTCTCTCCTGGGGACTCTGAATTGTTGAAAACAACACAGGTCTTTTATCAAAAAGCAGTTAACCACAAGAATCCTTTAAGTAAATTTGAATTAAAATGAAGTTTGTAATACATATAGAAGTAGTGTCCTCTAAAAGCATTCTATGATAGGGCTAGGGACTGAACCTGTAATCATTGGGATAAAGAAAACCTATGTGAAAAAACTCTTTACCAATACAATGAAAGTCCTCAACCACTTTGAGTTTTAGAGAATTGTTTAATGCCCATAAAGACTAAGTGATTTGCCTAATGAAATGACACATAGTCAAGATGTATTAGAGGTGGGAATTTGTACCCTGATCTTCTTTGATTCACACCAATTTCTCCCCATTTTGCCATACTGCTTTTCATTGGTAAGTAACATTTAAGATTTACCAAGTGTTTACCAGTATTGATATAATTTTATCTTCATATAATTGTATGTATTTATGAATAAAATGAGTTATTTTGCAATCATATGTATCATTCATATATGTATAGAATTTTGTATAATTATCCTAAAATCCAATGATGTAGGTACCATGAATATTATTGTTCTCATTGTACAGAGGAGGAATTAAATCCAAGAATTTATAACTTGTCCAAGGTCACACAATTGGAGCTATAACTGAGGTTTTCCTGATGCCAGATATAATACTTGGCCACCATACTGTGCTGTCCCTTTCTATTATAAAATAATAGACTCATTTGTACTATGGCACTAATCTAATAACACCTTTGGATGTCTACTATGTTGTATAGCATTTCTCTTTCACTATAATGTATAAGACCATAAAAATGAAGCTTATCATTATGCACAGATACCAGATTTTAATCGCAAAGGATGATTTGTACAGTTGCTTTTTCTGAGTTTTTGTTTTCTCTTTTCTTTTTCATTTTAACATAGGTTGATCTATATTATTGAACATAAATGTTTTCCATATTCTTGTTACTATGCAGTGTTACCATAGACTCCCTAGTGACAGAAAGAGCAGGAAGATAAAGAATTGAAATCTTCCTCTTGTCTTTGCTAGTTGCATGATCATTATCAAGTTAAAGAATTCATATCCTCATTTTCCTCATTAGCAAATTGGGGATAAAAAAGAGGACTATATAACTGGATTATTTTGAGGATCAAATATGACAATAGATATAAAATGCTTTCCGAATTTTATAGTGCTATATAAATAATAGTAATTATTATTTTCTACAGCCTTAAGGCAAACTACCAGGAGTGTGAAGCCTGCTAAGTAAGGATTAGTCAAGTCAAGAAGGAAATAGTTCATGATTTAGCATGCATAGGGAACTGCACCCTACCATGGCAAATTAAAATTTATTTCATTATTTCAAGCATTTCCTTATGTGTGCTCAGACTATCTCCCCACAGTACAATCTAAGCTTTTTGAGGGTAGGTTCTATTTAATTTTCCTCTATATCCTCTGGGGCTAGAACAGTGCCTGGTATCATATGGTGGGTGCTTAATAAATGTTGATTGGTTGATTGACTTTTATTAGATACTAATAAATGTTGATTGAATTAAGGAGAAAGCTTATTAACACATTATTAGGAACATTTCGTGAGATTCAACCTGAGTATCAAAAAGCAGTGGGACATATGATGGTTTCATGTATTCAGAGAATAATTGAATTGAATGGGAGAAGGTATAAGTTCACTAAGATTACTGGACTTCCTTGAGTTCTACAGATCTTCCCTTTAATTCTTTTGAAACATCATAATACAATGTAAAAAGGGTTACAAGACCTGGGCTCAGGTCCTTGCCCTGCTACTTGTCACGCCACTGTCAAGAGTCAGGTAAGATCTTTTCTAGACTTTAGAATTTTCAACTGGAATATAAATTCAATGATCTCCAAGTTCTCTTTCAACTTTGACATTCTGTGATGCCAATTTTGTAACACTGGGCCTTGACCTGTTAGATGAGGTTGTACAACCTCTTTTTTAAAGTTTTATATAAAATGTTGTTTCTGTGGATTTCTTTTACATCTTTTTACTTTATAGGAATCATCTCAGTGTTTTTGGGAAGGGCTAACTTTTTTTAAGAGTTCACATTTAAATAGCACCCTCAAAATCTGCAAAGCACAGTAAGTTAAGTGAAATACAAGACAAATTTTATATTGTCTGCAGATAGAGATGCTTTTGTTTCTCATTAGCAATGTTTACATTATAATTATTGTTCTACTGACCTGTGATGATAACTAGCATTTTTAAAACAATGGCAAATAATGAGGTGGAAAGGAGATTGTTTTTAACCTTGAATTTCTCTGTCCTGGGAAAGATTCTAGCATGTCTTCATTGCAATAATGCTTACTTTTGGATTTAAAAAGTCTTTCAATAATGGGGGGTGTGTGTGAGAGGAGCTAACCTAAATTATTACTTCAAAAATTTTTGCTAAAGGTCTTTTTTCTGCCTGAATTGATGCAATCAATTGGCTTTAATTATATGATTAATTGTGCTAATTATTTTCTCAACAGTGAACTTTCCTATATTTCTCAACTTTCTTTCCTATATGATGAATTGCATCAGAGTGAATTATTTTCTGACCATATTTATGCAGACTTCTTATTATGATGTTAAAATTTTTATATCCATATTCATGAATGAAATTCATTTTAAGTTATCTTTTGCCAGTCCCTGGATTTAATAGTAGAGCATTTATCTCATAAAAGGGATTTGGTTGAGTGCCTTCCTCAGTTTTGAAAATAATTTTTGGTGGTAGGTATTACGCTATAAATGTGTCATAGAAATCACCTATAAATTTATCTGCACTAGGTTCCCCACTGTCACTACCTTGGCAGTACATTTCTGGTTTGCTTCATTAACTTTTATAAGATTAGGTTATTTAGTACCTCTATTTCTTATTTAGGATATTTTATAGATGTGCACATATGTATCTGTTTCCTTTGCTCATATATAATTGTGTTTTAGTAGTTTCTGGTAATTATTTGATCATCTATAATCTATTTGTTGTGAATTATCTTTGCTCATTTAATATTTTGCTATTTTCCCCCCTCACTCTTTTTGATCAGGCTAGTGGTTTATTGATTTTATTAGTCTTTTCAGAAAGCTAGTTTTTATTTTGTGGATCAATTTTATAATAATTTGATTTTAAGTCATTTCATAATTTTTAATATTTCTTCTCTACTTGTCTTAAGGTTATTTTCCCCTGTTTTTAATTTAATTCTCAGTTTTATTTTTACTGTGCTTATTTAGCAATTTCCCCTCAAAACTATTTTGACAGAAACTCATTAATTTTGTCATGCTATCTTATTATTATTCTATCTAAAATATTTGTGGGTTTCTGGCCACAATTTGTTCTTTTCTTCATCTATTATTCAGGATTTCATTATTTAGTATATTTTAAAAGGTCTGCATCTTTTGATCACATTTACTTCATCAATTTTAATTGCATTCTATTGTAGTCTATAAAGGATGAGTTGCTTGTTACCATTTCTTTGCAATTGTTGGTGATTCCTTTATGCATTTATTTTCATAAAAATATGAAGTAATTCTGAGAAAAATATCCATATTTCATAAATATTTCTATTCAGAAATTGGCATAGGTCATTCAACTTTTTTAAGGAAATTTTTCCCAATCTAATCCTTAAAGTTGAGTCTTTTAAATATCCATCTATTCATATAGGTTCTGCTCTCTAGCATCCAATAGAATAACCTTAATCCTTCTTTCAAATGACACCATAATATACTTAGGATAGCCATCAGAATTTGTTACTTCCCTCATTGAAGTGGATAACATTTGTCATCACGGATCTTTCTGAATAGTCTTGGATCATTGTCCTTATCAGAGTAGCTCAATCTTTCCCAGTTAAATATCCTTTCAAAATTTTTCTTAATGTGTTTAATGTTCTTCTGGTTTTGTTTGCTTTACTTTGTATCAGTTTATATAAGACTCCCCAGGTTTTTCTGAAACTATCCAGCACATCATTTATTATAGCACAATAGTATTCCATTACAGCATATATCACAACTTGTTCAACCATTCCCCACTGATAGGAATTCCCTCAATTTCCAGTTCCTTGCTACAATTAAATAGAGCTGTACAAAAATATCCTTTTGCCATTCATCCCTTTGTGTTACAGACCTAGTAGTAACCTGTGTGTTGTTGGGAAAATTTAGTTAAACAGACCTTAATTTCCTCTCCTGAAAACTGAAGAAGTTGGATTACCTGGTCTCCAAAGTCCTAGGTAGAGTTATATATAAAATTGTTTGAATGAGGATGATAAAGAACCATAAGTCCGTGCCATATAAGGATTGGTTGAAGTAATTTGAGATATTTAACTTTGAGAAGAGAAGTATTGGGGAACTATGAAGGCAAGCCTAAGTATATTATGGTATCAGTTGAAAGAAGGATTAAGCATATTCCATTAGGCTCTAGAGAGAAGAACCTGTATGCATATATGAGTATTTTAAAGACCCAACTTTAAGATTCAGAATGGGAAAAATTTACAAAAAATCGAATCAATCTAAAAATAGAATTGGCTGTCTCAGCAATAAGGGGCTACCATTTATTTGAGGTCATGAGACTGTAAAAATGATTTTAATCAAATCTGATTCTTCATGAACTCTTGGTAAAGTTGCTGGAATGGTTTGCCACATTCTTCTCCAGATCACTTCATAGATGAGGAGCAGACAAACAGGGGTAAGTGAATTGCCCATATAGCTATTAAATGTTTGAGGCTGGATTTGAACTCAGGTATTCCTGATACTAGGCTTAGCACTGTGCTATCTTTCTGCTTCTTTTGTCCAGAATAGTAATCCTTAAAATATACATAATTTGGCTGCAAGTCAGTGACCCTCAGTTCAAATGCTTCTTCTATCAATACCTGTGTGACTTTAAGCAAGCCATGTCACCTCCTAGTTCTTACTTTACTATGTTTAAAATTATGGCATTGGCCTTAATGGTTTCTGAGGTCCATTCCAGCTCTAAATCTGATATATGATTTATTTCTTCTTTGCCTTGATCTTGCACTATAAATCTGCACAAAGACCATCAATAGGCATTTATTTATATGAGCTCTGCTAGCTAGTCAACTGGCCTAGCAAAATGTGGTAGACCAGTTTGCCAGTTCTTTAATGACTTAAGCCTTTACCCAACATTCTAATTTCAAACAGAAATTTAGAAATTGTTGAAGTAAAAGATTTTACATGTGTGGTTAAATTCATTTGAACTTCCGAATACTTAGCCTATCATCATTCAACTCTTATCAATGTTTGGCAATATTAGAAGATATTAGAAGTCAAGGACTATCATGACCCAAAAGGGCAAGGACTTTGCTTTGAGAATCATGGTTGAGTACTTTCTGAGTAATTTAAAATCTTATTAACAGCTAAATTCCTCTTCAGGACTTCAATTTTAGTGCTGAAGGATACCAATGAGAAACAAATGTAAGTGAATTTGAAAGATTTCAAACATTTTTGCATGCAAATGATATGTGAAACACTTTACTGAGCAAAGATAAATACATTTTAGCTCACTGTAAAAATTATATTTAATATATATTAAACTACAAGGTAAAACCATTAATACTTAATATTAGATGGAACACATGTATTTTCATTAAGTATTATCTATCACAACCCTCTTTGTTTCTGTTAGAAATAAAAGTTTTTTTCTTTCTAGATGATTAGGTGATACAGTTGACAGAGTGTGGGAGCTAGAGTCTGGAAGGTCTGAATACTAATTTGACCTCAGAGAGTTATCTGATCTATGACTTTAGATAGTTACTTATTGGCTGTTTTAAAACCTGTAATTGGGTATGATAATAGCATCAACCTCTCAGGATAGTCTTTGTTCTGTAGTCATTTTTTAAAATTATGTCTGCATCTTTGTGATCCATCTTGGAATCTACTTGGCAAAGATTCTAGAGTAGTTTACCATTTTCTTCTTCAGTTTATTTTACAGATGAAGTACTGAGGCAGGGTTAAGTGACTTGCCCAAGATAAAAAATAAAATGAGGGTAAAAAGAACACTTACCTCACAGATTTAGTAAGAGTATCAAATGAAGTTTAAAAAATGTAAATGACTTTGTAAATCTTAAAGTGTTTTTATAAATTCTAACTACTAATTTCTTTGGGGGAAGTGAGGTGGCTCAGTGGAGAGAGAGAAGGACCAGGAGTTAGGAAGACTCATCTTCCTGAATTCAAAGCTGGTGTCAGCTATTTAACTAGCTCTGTGACCATGGGTAAGTCATATAACCTTGTTTTCCCTAGTTTCTTTAGGTGTAAAATGAACTAGAGAAGGAAATAGCATGCTACTCCAAATGTCTTTGCCAATAAAATAGCAAAAATGGTCACAAAGTATTGACATTATTGAGGGAGAGCTTTACAGTAAAACCCCAAGGTTTGTGACAGGTTACTCTTTGCAAGAATGTAAGTCTCCAATGCTTAACTAAAAATAAAAAGAGAAATTTATTAATTTGGAATTCATGTTGAAATGGCTGGGGAGACAGTGCAGGTGGAACACTGACTCCTATGAGGCAGATTCTGGACTTTTATACCTTTTAGACAGCCATGGCTACTGACCAGAGATGAAGGGATAGAATAAAGTTAGGCAGAATTAGGGGATATTAGTCATCTCACCAGGGCCAGAGTTTTGTGTTCCAAAGACACATGGGGTGACTAGGTAATAGTTTAGGGGATAAGTAGATGACCTAGATGCAACCCAATGGTATCAGAGCATAACAGGGGGATGTATATCTGTGTCCATCTCAAAATCTAGGGGAACATTCAAGGGGAATATTTCTCTCAGAGGACTTTCCTGATCATGGGTCTCTGATGCTCAAGCTCACCTTTTCTTCAGTAGTACAAGAATGCAAGGAAGGAAATGAATTTTCCTGTTTTCTTTTGATCTAAACACTTCTGGAGTTTGGGGTGTCCAAGGAAAACCCAAGATTCCGTGTCAGGGGGAGCCTGTACCCCATATCAAGATGACTAAAAATGATTCATTGACAAACATTATTTAAGTCAGTAGCTAATCTTCAAAAATACTAGACTCCGGTATTTTAAAATAGAAAACAACTAATAAAAAAAATCTGACAAAGAAAGTAAATAGATTTTTAGCTATATGGCTTTTATTTTTTAAAATGTCAAAATATCTAGCATTTATCCAAGCATTAATTCAGTTGTATTCTGATGGCATGTCTGAAAATGAATCTCTCAAGATAATATTCATTACATGAATGAAACTCAAGAAAAAAAATTTATATCCCTTAATTATATTCATTTTTGTTAGAATAAGGAAAAGTGAGCATAGAGAGTTGTTAATTTCTATATATACAGTAACTCTATATTCAAATTCAAATCTATTTATTTAACTAATGATTAAATTTAATAACTGCAACAGTTCAGAGGCAGCTAAATGACTCAATGGATTTATAGCAAGTCCTAGATATGGGTGATCCTGGGTTCAAACATGGCCTCAGACACTTCCTAGCTGTGTGACCTTGGGCAGGTCATTTAACTCCATTTGCTTAGCTGTTTCCTCTTTTCTGACTTGGAAACATAATAAATAGTATTGATTCTAAGATGGAAAGTAAGTTTTAAAAAAACAAAGGGATCAACAAGTCATTGGCTCCTTAACTTGACATTTCTATTTTTAGTTATTTGTCAGGTTAGTCCAAATGAGAATGTTTTCTTTTCCATGACTGGAATTGATCTGCTGATAACTCTATCTATGGTAATAGTTCCTTAAATTATCTTTGTTTTGTATCTATTTGTGAACTTTATTTTTCTTCTCTACTTTTATAGAATTGTAAATTATATGATAACTGTCTTCTAGATACATATTTCCCTTGATTCCTTCTATTTATTCTCCAAATTATTGTGGTTTGACTGATAATTTTTGAGGTTTTACCTTTATAGTTGAATATAAACAAAATGATTTTTGGGTATTTGGGCCAATTTTGAGTTTTGTACTTATAGCTCTTATTATATATTGATTATCTTCATGGTAGCAAATAATTTTACCTTGTGTTAAATCTTCATAGCACTATACTGAAAATTCATTTGGTATATATTTTTCAGTATTATGTTGTACCTTTACAATGTAAATAACTTGTTACTTCAAATCTCTGTTTATATTTTGCATTCTATCTTTTCTCAGCTCTTCTGGAATCACAATTCTACCACAAATTTCTCCATGCCCCCTTTTCAGAAACTTCAAACTTTTCTTCTACATTAGCTCCTTTTCTTCTGTTTTAAAAAGTGTTGGCCTGTCTTATTCTTAAATACAATAAAAATTAAACTTTTCTCTTGAAGTCTTTCTTCTCCTTCTACTCCCCAGCTTATCTCAATCCTTCCTTTCACTACTTATCATCTTGAACATATATTTTTCTATGAATTTCATGAATATTTATTTATGAATTCCTTTTATGATCATTGTAGTTTGTTTCCTGGTTCTGTCACATCACATAAACTGTTCTTTTCAGGATTAGTGAATAATTCTCTCTTTTCTCCTCCTTATGGCAATTTAAAGAGATACAAGTAAAAGGAAAGTAGATCTCTTCTAGCTCTGGGATTCTTTATGGCTTTTTTTAGTCTCATGACTTGGTTGCTCCTACCACAATTGATGCCTATCTTTTTAAAATTATTAAAGCATTTGGTATGACTCAGTTTGACACTTATTTTTATGTTGATTTGAATTTTTTTTACCAAATTACAAGTTCTGTTTCCCCAATTATATTGTATTCTCCTTGAGGAGTCATCTTACTTTTTTTTACATACCTTTTAACAATTGAACTTGTAGAAGTTCTTAACCAGGGGTCTATGTCAGTATTTTAAAAAATTCTACCACCCATATCCCATTGTAATTGGTTTCTTCTGTAATTCTCTGTATTTCAATTCATGCATTTAAAAACATTATTTTGAGAAGAGATCATTTGATTTTTCTTCTCTATTTTTAAAGTCAAAGTTGTTCATGGCTTATACATTTTAATCTTAAATTCTATTTATAATTTTATAGTCTTTTCCTTTTCTAATTTCTTCCTTCTCTGTCAACAAGCATTTATTAAATACTTGCATTTTCTAGATTCTTTTTTATGTATTTGATTTTTTAATTTGTTGATGTTCTAATCTTCATTTAATTGGACATTCAGATTCATCAATCCTTTATTTTTCTATGCCATTAAAATGTAAGATATATACATTTTCCTGCTAAGGACCATGCTAGTTACTTTCCAGAATTTTGGTATGCCATCTGTTATAGTGAGATTTATAAGGAAGGCTAAACAGGAGGGATCACTAACAAAATATATAAAAACAGATTTATTAGCTACAGGGACAGGGGATTTAGAAGGGGAATCAGGGAGTGACTTATTTCTAACTCACTCAGATATTAAAATCTTAGCCTTTCTAAATAACCTTAACCTAACTAAATAAAAGGGGTAATAAAAAGTAAAGGGGTTAGTAAAATCCACAGGGCCCAGATTATCACAACTCCAGAGTCCTTGATTGGGTCAAACAGCAATATCAAGATGAATAGTCCTCACAAGGTTTAGGAAGGGAGGACATTCACACCCTCTCACACTGTCCAGCAGCGTGAAAAGGAACACTCACTCAACCTCTCCTTAAAGATGATCCAAGTCTCTGGCAGCTCCAAAGTTGGTTTCCTTCCTGGAGACACTTCCACACAGCCTCTCTGTCTGCATCCCAGATTGAGAATGCCCATTGCCAGTTCCCCAACAACCTTAGAATGCTGACCCAACCAGCTCTGTGGAATCTTTGTTCAAAGGCTGTCAGTTAACCTTGCACAATTCCCTTGCTATGGTCCCCCTCTTTACACAAAGCCTAAATTGTGTTTAAAACACTATTTTGGCATTTGTGCACTTAATATGCTTACATATTCCTTAAATTAAAATTTCTACCCCAAAAATAAACTACCTACAGTCTGTGATTTTTAGATTTTCTCCATTTTGTTTAGTTGAGCACTCAGGAATATATACACCCATATTACACTGGCATGTGCTAGCAAGTGACAAATCAGAAACAACTGACTGTCTCCTGGGTTGTCCTAAGCCACGCTTGAGCCACCATTGGCACATGTGAGATGCAGGAATTGATGTAGAGAACTGCCTTTTGCATTGTTCTTGTCACTTCCTGTGAGGAGGCCTGGGTGCCAGTTGACCCTGGAACTCAAACCTGGAGGAGTTCCCTCAGATGGCTTCCTTGAGACGGTCATGTGGTGAGTGATAAGACTGACTCCCCTTTCCCTTGGCTCTCTGTGGAGGACCCCTTCGCCAAGGCCTTGAACTCCTGCCTGGCTCAGGCTGAGCTAGAGCAGTTTAAATTAACCCTTTTCCTCTCTCCTGACCCCCCTCTCTCATTCTTAATTTCATCCTCCTATTGTAAATAAATCACCATAAAATTCCATTCTGACTTGAGTGCTTCATTGGTATTTAGAAATTAAATCCCTGGTGACCAACTATCTTATCCTATCTAATACTATCCTATTCTAGGGATTTAATCAAGGAATAGAAAAAGGGAATTATACAATGAACAATTACAAAGTTCAAAATACAAATCAAACATATGCAAAAGCACAAGCAAATAACATCCAAATCAAAAGATAAACACAAAAACATGCAAAACATTAAAAGCATAAAATACTACTCATCAACTAATACAGAAAATTCTACTACTATTGCAATGCATAAACAGAAAACTTAGAGAAAAAATTTGAAAATTACAATAAACACAACATTGCATAAATTTTACAAAAACTTAAACCAAACCATCAAACTCAGTTTTGCAAATGCATTTAACAATAGATAAAATAAAACATAATGGATCTATTTATATAAATTTTACATATGCATGTATATACATACATACAATATATACATATATGCTAAACATATACACATATATACACTTCCTATTTACACATATGTTCCATATATATACACTATAATACAATTAATTTTACAATTCTAACTATAATATACACTATTTACATATATTTACATATGTATTTACAAATGTGTGATATGTGAAGTTATATGTCATATGTACATGTAATATATGTTATGTATGTTGCAATGTATTTTGTAGTGTAGTTCAGCATCTTACCTTATTTTATCAATCTTAAACTCTAATCTATATCTAATTTCAGCCCTATTTCCTAAAATCTCCTAAAACTAATCTCACCTACCTATATTCTTATACTAAATCTTATACTAAGTAGCTAACTATTTTGGTTAGTAATTAACTACTTTATAGTTAATTGTAACATTATTAGTATCTAACTAAACATTGTTTCACTCATTCAACTAGTGATTCAATATAAACTAACCATGTTTATGTTTTGTGTATATATGTTTTTAAGTTGTTATTCATGCTATGTTATGTTGTTTAGTTAATGTTATGTCAGTGTTACTGTTGTGTTAGTGTTGTCTTACTGCGACATGCAATATACTTACCAAAACATCAGATTATTCCTTCTCAACTTGTTTGAAAAATTCTTCCTCTCAAGAAATCATAGTACTAAAATGTATTTATGAATGCTTATGTAAATATGTTATGTTATGTTATATTACATTACCCTAATTCCTTAAAAGCATTAGTCCATTAATCACTTGAATCTCTTCATTGAAAATTCTCTTCAAAGTCTTTATCTGCTTAATATTTCTAAGTCCTTCAGTCTTTTACAATGTCCATCAATTTTCTGAATCCTCCTCTTCATCTGCAATGTCTTCTTCTACCCGAATGTCCTCTTCTACTGGAATGGTCCTCTCCTTACTGATCTTTCTGACTGCAGACTCTATTTGACTGATGAATCTCAGCTTTCCATGATCTCATCTTCTCCATTTTCTTCTTCAATAATTTGTAAATTTTCATTATTAATTCCATGAGCTAATTTAACATGTAAACAATGATACCATGAATCTCTACCTAATACTTTCACTGAAGATGGTGAAATTAATACAATTGTATAAAGACCTACCCAACTCTCTTGTGTTGCTGATGTTTTAGCAAAACTTTTTACATATACCATATCACTTGGTTGAAACTTATGAAGAGAATAATCCAATGGACCAGATTGGATTAATACTCCCATATCATGCAGTTCTCTAAGCCATTGTTGTAATGCACTTAAATATGAAGCAAGTTGACAATCTCCTCCTAAGACAGATGAATACACTTATAAGTTTTTGCCAGCAATGGAGCATGTCCAAAGAGCATTTCATAAGATGTTATATGCAAATCTGCTCTTGATCTTATGTGTAGATAAAACAAAATATGGGAAAAATATCTGGCCATTTTAGATGAGTTTCAGCACAAATTTTCCCCACCGTTGTCTTGAGTTCCCTATTCACATGTTCCACTTGACCTGAACTTTGTGGGTGACAAGGAATGTGATATTTAGATGTTATTCCTAGATTCTTATAGATTCTTTTCAGGATATCTTGTGTAAAATGAGATCCTTTATCAAAATCTATGGAAGTGGTACACCAAATGTAGGAATAATTTCCTTAATCAACACTTTCACCACAAAGTTAGCTGTATTTGAATTAAATGGAAAAGCTTTAGGCCATTTTGTTAACCTGTCCACAATTACCAGGCATAACTTGGATCTTCTAGCTTTTGTCATGCTGATGTAATCAATTTGCAAACTCTCTAATGGACAATATGCTAAAGGTCTACCACCCAAACTTTCTTTCTGAATGCACCTTGATTAAAATTTTGGCAAACTGAATAACTTGTACAGATCTTATTTGCAACAGCACTTATTCCTGGTGCTACCCATTGCCTTTTTACAGAGTCTACTATAATTCAAGTACCAAAATGACCTTTTGTTTGAATGGCTTGACACAAATCGGTATGTAAATCTTTTGGTAACGGCAGTTTTCCAGTGTCTGCAACCCATATTCCATGTTCTTTCCTTAGTCCAAATTTCTCCTTCCACTTCTGAATTTCTAAGTCTACATAAGCTCTTTTTAGATCATCAGATTCAATATTTGACAAATTCATTACATACCCTGGAACATTCCTGGCTGCAGATTTTGCAGTGATATTAGCTCTATGATGTCCTTTAGAGACTGAATCTCTACCACAAGTATAACTTCTACAATGGATTACTGCTAGCTGTTTAGGTTTTTGGTTAGCATCCAACAACTCAGTTATTATTTCTTCATGAGCAATTGGTTTTCCCGATGCAGTAATAAAACTTCATTGTTTCCAGATCTTCCCTATAGCATGACATACAGAAAATGTATAATGTGAGTCTGTAAACAATATTAGCACTTATACCAACAGCTAGAAGACATGTTTGCTTTAATAAGACCAACTAGGTTACTAGGTAATATCACAGTGTCTCAAATCCTGTGACCACTGCAGCAACTGCACATTGAATCCATTATATAAGTATGAAGAATCATCTCTGGATAGCACCAAGTCTGGATTTTCAATAGGAGTGTCTTTCAAATCCATACTAGTCATATCCACTATATCTACTACTTCTACACATTTATGTAATGGTTCACTGTTATTTGGCAAATCAGGAAGAAGTGTAGCTGGACTCAATATACTACACCTCCTCAAATGTTTGATCTGAATAAGCTGGAGTATGAAATTTCCTCATCAGTGCTTCTATTTGATGTGAACAATATACAGTCAATGGATATCCCAAAGCTAAATCTGCTGACTTCTGGACTAATACTGATGTAGCTGCTATATCCCTTAGACAAGGAACTGTACCAGCAGCTATTGGATCAAGCTAACAACTATAATATCCAATTGGAAACAACTTTGTCCTAAAGTCTGTGTCAGTACATCAGATATAATGCTTTTAGTTTCATTAACAAATAATTGGAATGGTTTTGTATAGTCTGGGATACCTAAAGCTGGAGCAGATAAAATGCCTTTTTAAGTTTATTTATGGCTTGCAGATGTTCAGGCTTTAGTTTCAGAGGATCTGCTTCTGTATTCCTGGTTAAATCTGTTAGACATTTTGTTAATTCACTATATCCAGTATCCATTGTCTACAGAAACCAGTTCTTCCAAAAATAGCTCTGAGTTGCTTTTTGGTCTTAGGAGCACTCAGTTTCTGGATATCTGCTATTCTTTTCTGTATGATACTTCTGGAACCCTCTAATAACACAAAACCAAAATTTGGTACTCAAGGCAAAACCCACTGTAATTTTGCCTTGGAGATTTTATACCCACACTTATGTAATTCTAACAAAAGAATCTTACTATCTCTCAGACACACTTTAGCCTTTGGGGATGCAAGGAGAATATCATCCACAAAATGCACCAATTTACTTTCTTTGAATGTTATAGTTTTTAAATCTCTATTCAAAATTTTTGAATATTGGCTTGGCAAATTGGTATACCCCTAGGGCAAATGAATCTAAGTCCTCTGGGTTTTTTCCCAAGTAAAAGCAAAGATCTTTAGAGAATCCTCATGAATTGGAATTGAGAAAAAAAGCTGAGCATAAATCTACCACAGTGAAATATGTGACCTGACTTGGTATGGAAGAAATTATAGCAGCTGGACTTGGTACAACAAGATAAGTTTTGATTACATAATCATTGACTGCTCTTAAACCCTGTATAAAATGATATAACACTTTGCCATTGGGATCTAAGTTTGGCTTTTTGAATGGAATAATAAGGATATTAAATTCTGAGAAGCAAGGTATTATGATCCCTTGTAGGTTTAGGGATTCAGTGATTGATCTTACACCCTTAATTGCTTATTTACTCAAGGGATATTGAGGTACACAAGGAACTGGTCCTTTCTTAGTCCTCACCCTTACAGGAGTAGCTGGTTTCAATAGACCTACATCTGTGAAAGACTTTGGCCAAAGATCTTCAGGGATATCCTAAGGTATAAGATAGATTGAATCTAAGTCATCTTCTATACTGACTGAATCTAAGAACAGCAATGGAAAAACTTTCAGAGATTCTTCTGGTAGATGTAATGAGATATCACCAGTATCAATACAGTGGACTGTTGCTCTTAAAATACATAATAAAGCTCTACCTAAAAGATTCATTGGCTAGTCTGGCATACACAGAAATGCATGTTGCATACATAATGGACCTAAAGTAATCATTTTTGGTTGTAATTTTGCTACACTTTGTGGTTTACCAGTAGCTCCTATTACCTCCATTGTACCAACAGCTCTATAATTCTTGGGAAAACTTGGCAAAACTGATTTACTGATTCTAGTATCAACCAGAAGATCAAAAATCTGGTCTCCAATAGTTGCAGACACATATGGTTCTATACCATTTGGTGGTTGGAATGTTTCCAACACTGGTGCACGCACAATAACATCAGTACAAAGCTCAGTCATTTCCTGTCCATCTAAATTTATATCTGATTGAATTGCATGATATTCCCAGGATTTCACATCTTTACTACCATCGTCAGCTTTTTCACTACTCTCATTGGTCCTTATAATCTCTACCTTGGCATCCTTGCTCTCCTTTACAATCACATTATCATTATTCAATTTACATTCTTCACTATTTTCCATTATTTCACAATCACTAGAATCTTCCACTAATTTTACATTACAATATTCTTTTTCCTCACAATTATTAACATTAATTACATTATCCTTTGATTCAGTCACATAATTTATAACTTCATTAACCTTATCTCCATTTTCCCTAGATTGTTTAAATACAGAAGAACTCTGGGTACACCTTCATAATGAACATGCCCCTTTGTTTGGATCACCCTCAAATACTTTACTGTATTTGGGCCTTACCCCAGATTTAACCCATTCCTGCATAGTGTTTAAATCTTGGAGCCAGTTCTTTCCCCATCTTGACTCCAAGCTCTGTAGTTTGCCACCTTCTTTGATGTGGAGAGAATTGACTATCTGCATCCTGAGATATTTCCAAGAAGGTAGCCACAGGACAGTCAAGGCCAGGGAAACATGAATCTCACTCAATTCTGATTCCAAACTTTGGGAAGCTGGCATTGTTTAAGCTTGCATTGGTGAGATTCTCAGTGGGTTTAAAAAATTCCTCTAAAAAATTAAACCTAGGGAGCAGCTGGGTAGCTCAGTGGATTGAGAGCCAGGCCTAGAGACGGGAGGTCCTAGGTTCAAATCTGGCCTCAGCCACTTTCTAGCTGTGTGACCCTGGGCAAGTCACTTGACCCCCATTGCCTAGCCCTTACCACTCTTCTGCCTTGGAGCCAATACACAGTATTGACTCCAAGACGGAAGGTAAGGGTTTAAAAAAAAAATTAAACCTAGCTAATATTGCCCTTTTTTATGCTCTCTGTATACAAGGGGACTATGTGGATTTTATATAGAGATTTATTAGAATGTGTATATTCCGCATTGTAATGATGTGTATGTATACATTCGTTTATGTGCATATATTATAATGATTTGTTAATTTAATAAATTTTATGCATATGTCTCATCTCTAAAATTTACAGAATGGAAAACCATTTAATGTTGAAAACAGTATAAGACTACACATATGCAAGTACACACATGTGTGTGCATGCAAGCTCACAGCTTGGATTTCTTGCCCCACATCCTACAGTCTCAAAATGTAATAATGTAAACATCACCAAATAAACTGGAGCATCAGGGTAATGGCTCAGTTGCCTCAATAATAAATTGTACTTTTAACATAATTTTTGAAAGCTACCAGATCAGTGAAAAGTCAAATAGGTTTCCCCCCCTGACAATTTCTGAAAGGAAACTAATTGTTTTAAAGAGATGAATGTTCAAGCTCATTTTTTATACACACATACAAAATTTTATCTGCCATAGTCAGGAGCTGTAGGGCCGACAAATGTGTTTGCCCTGGTTCTTTGAAGGATCCTACATGTTGAGTCCCCTGACAGCCAGCATTCTGGCAAGTGTTAACATTGTTTCTCCTTTGGTAATTGTTCCAATCATTATTCCAATTATTCTGTCTATTGTAACCTCCATTTCTATTTAATTGTCTGGAAAACTGTCCTCCAAACCTACATTTCCTGACAAAATGACCAACATAATTACACAAGAAACACCTATGGGGTCCAAATCTCCTTTCCCTAAGCTTGTCTCAGTTGCTAGGTTGCGCAGATCTTAGAGCTGCCATAGCCTTAACTTCCTTTATTTCCCTGTCCCTAGCTTTATTTTCTGTATCCCTCAATTTCCTTTTTATATCTTCTATTACAGTGCCCCTTTCATCATATTTATATTTTATCATTATATCAATACACAAATATGTTGCCTTTCTTCTTAATTCTTCTAGTCCCATTTCTTCCCAATCAGGACAATTATTCCTAAAGCATGATTTAATTTTAGGAATTGCATTTCTCACAAATATCCTCTTAATATGAACAGTTGTACCTTCTTCTAAAACATCCATGTTTAATAATTTTTTTGCATCTTCTGCAATTCTATCCAAATAATTTGTAGGAGCTTCATTTATTTTTTGTTTGATATTTTCAAATTTAGACCAGGCATTAGGTCTTTTGGTGTTCCTCTTCATTACATCCATAATTGATTTTCCAGACTTTTTCATCATTTCATAATCAGCTTTATTATTCATATCCAATCCTTGAAATGTTTCTGATCTTGGGGTCAATAATGCATTATTTCTTGTCTCATCAATAAACTTATTTCTTTCTCTTTTTGTTAATAATTCTTTCATTAATAAATAAAAATCACCATAATCAGTGTCAAAGATGTCTATAGCCCTTTGAAATTCCCTTAGAACCTTATTAGATTCTTCTGTAAATGATGGAGTCCTACATTTAATTGATTCCAAATTCTCTGACATAAACAACTTGTGAGTTTTTACTTTGTATATTTCATCATCAGTTACAACAGGGATATCACTTAATGGAAACAAGGATGCTTAATTTTTATTGCATTCTTAATCTAGTCAAATTCTTATGTTTCCCATCAATATTTTCATTATTAATGTCATTATCCTTTAAATCATTTCCAAAATAATTTGTTAAAATCATCCTGTCATGCATGACTTCATTGCCTCTATCTTGTCCTTCATAATTATAACCATTTGCTTTAACTCAGAGTCTTTAGTAATCCATACCACAATAGCTTTCAATCTATAACCAATTCCAAACACCACAAATTTATACTTTTATAATATAAATAAACATATACAACTCAAAGGTACATATGATAACACAGATTGCATAGTCAAACAAATCAATGTTTAATCCACTTTATGCCATCTCACTATTCCTATTTCCATACAGTTTTAATTGTTCCTCTGATTTGTTTTTTTCTACATTTATTATTTAGTCTTTATTTAGATCTATATCTTTTGTATGTATTCCTGGATTCAGTTCTGGTTTTGTTGCATTTTGAACTCTAAAGCATGAACTTAATAATTATTCCATTTAAATTTTATTCCCAAATTATTTTTTACTGGCATGTTGTTTTTGTAAAGGTAGTATAGCATGTTGAACAGTATTTATATTCTTCAATATTCTCCTTCAGAAGATGTTATGTTTTTAATATAAAATTTTTACATTTATAATTTTAGCTCTATAGTCTCCTTTTTGTTTCTCAAAATAACATTAAAGTCTCCTAAATCATTACATAAATATGTCTGTCTTGAAATTAATTTGATTTACTTTTGAAATGAATGCTAATTTGCATTTTAATGCATGCATGTATATGTGTGTATAGAGGTATGTATATGTTTATATATGTATGTATTTATATATGTATATAAATATTATTTTATTATCTATGGTATCTTTAAGTATAATGTAAATTTTCCATTTGTTATCCTTCTTGATGTTATAATTTTTATCCCTTTTTTTGCCTGAAATAATATTTGGAACTTTTGTTTTTTTTTAGAATTTCTTAACAATAAATTTTGTTTCAACATTTATTTTTCTTTATATATGACTCTTATTTTTTCTAACATATCAAATAAAATGTTTTTTTCTTATCCATTCTGCCAATATTTTTGGCTTTATTGGGGAATTTTATGTATTCTCATTTAAGATTACATTTGTTAGGTTTTTGTTTTATTCTGATAAATGATTTTGCATCTATCCTACCTCAACTTCCCTCTATCCCCTATTCTATCCCCTCTTGATGGAGAGACAGTGAATTAGGAAAATAGAATGTTGAATTTTGAGTCAGACTTTCTAATTTCAAATACTTTCTTTGACATCTATTAAGTGTGTGACCATTAATGAATTATTTAATGTCCATGCAATTTTGTTTCTTCTTCTATGAATGGATAAAACAATTCCTATGTAGATTTCTGAAGTTAAAATGAGATAATGTATGCAAAATCCTTTGCAAACTTTAATGCATTATTTAAAGGTCAGATATTGTTATTTTTGTTCTTGAATAGTCATTTTTCATCAGCATTATATTTATGCATTACGTGGTATTTTTCCTCCTGCCTTGTCCTCCCTCCCCAATTTTCTTCCTCATTTTTATTTCTTCATTAGTAAATTTATCTAACTAGGGGGGTTGGGGATGGATTCTATTGTCAATCTTTTTTCAATATTTTTAATGTCTTTCCTGTCCTAAAATTTTATCAGTTCTACATAGTATTTGACTCACTAATAATTACTGTTATCATTTCCTTATAGTGTAAAAATTAAAATTAATGTCAATAAAATATTATATTAAATGATTTATTAAAGATCATTAGAAGTAAAGGAATAAAAGGGATACAAAATAAAACCATTTGCCCATAGCTAATCAGCCTGTTCAAAACCCCCGTGCTTACCACCACCATGTTCATGATAGGAAGCCAAAGATGCTTGGTACCCACTATGTCACTGCCTAATATCCTCTGTCTACAGGAAGTATGTAATGACAGGAAGTCAGTGTGCTCCAAGGAAATGTAGTTTTTAGGGTAAAAGATTTCTAATTATACAATAGAAATAAAAGCATTATCAATTTTAATTCTCTTTTAAATGTTATCTGAGAGAATTAGGCTTCTTTGTGGTAACTCTCTCTATATGGAGGGATATAGCTGGCTTCATACTGTAGAAAGTTTGTGACTTTGCCCTGCTCCCCATGTGTTTTGTGAAATTACAAAATATATATAAAAAATGAGTACTACATTCTTTGACAATTATATGGAAGCTGAAGAAGTAGGGGCATTGAGGAATGCAGGATACCTCCAAATTTTTATATTAATAGGTACTGTCATTTTTGTACTCCTAAATACTATATTTAGAGATGCTAAAATAAAAAAAAATTGAGGATAAAATAGAAAAAATTGAGGATAAAATAGGAAATATTAAGGATAAAATAGGGAATATTGAGGATAAAATGGGAAATATGGAGTATAAAATAGGAAAAATTGAGGATAAAATGCAAGCCCAATTAGAAGATCTAAAATATTTCTTACAGGATCAATTGGCAAACAACCACTCTACCAGAAACAGACCTGTTTCTGAACCTTTGAATGAGGAAATTTCCTTCCCTGAAATAGAGATGGAAAACACCTTCCCTATAGCCCAGTTAAGAGACTGCTTCTCTCGTGCAGTGCAAATCTTGACTGAATTTAATCCCCAAAACCCTTCCCCTGCAATCCCAGTTTCTCATATTCCCTCTCCTACAGAAAAAAACAAATTCCAACGCAAAGGAGATCTTGTCCTCCTAGAGAAACCTGTCCTTGTCAAACTGACCCACAGGTACAAAATTCAACTAGAGGCCTGTTTCCTCTAAGAGAAGTACCTGAAATAGGATGGAATGGGGATGTGGTGACTTTAAGACATAGGATACCATTTACTCCCCAAGAAATAAATGAATTTACACGAAATATCCCCACATATGAACAAGATCCTTTTCTAGTAACAAAAAAGATGGGAGACATATTTTTTCAATATAATCCATCTTACAAGGACATTGAGAACTTTCTACAGGCTTTTTTAAGTGAACGTGAAAAAATAAAATAATTGCTCATGTCAACAAAACCCGGGGGCGTAATGCAGCACATTGGCCATCTCAGGATCCCGAATGGGACTATAACAATCCTGAGGATTATCTACAACTATTCTGTTGTAGAGAAGCCATCCTTACAGCAATGAAGGAATGTGCAGACAGTACAGATAAGTGGATGGAACTGGAAAAAATTAAGCAAAAGGAAGAAGAATCACCGTCCAGATTTATGGATAGAATTATCGAGTTTGGGGACAGATACTTTGATTGGGACTTAACTAAAGAGAATAGTTTAAGACAAGTTAGAAGAATCTTTGTAAATAACTCTTGCAAAGCAATTAAGAATTATTTTAGAACACAATGCCCAAGATGGTCAGATATGGACCTTGAAGAATTGCAAAAAACAGCTATATATGTTTTAAAGGGAAACAAGGAAAAGGAGGAAGAAAATAATGATGACATAGAGGAAATGAAGAAAAAAATGAGATATTTAATAGATAGGATGACTAAATTAGAAAGTGGGCATGATGATGAACCAATGACAATTGCCCCTCTCCAGAAATCCAATTATCAATCCATTACTTGCCACTTCTGTGAGAAGAAGGGCCACAAAATGATGGAATGTAGAACCTTTCTTAAGATGTTTGGAAGGAATACACAGTTTAATAATAGTTTTAGAAATAATAACTATAGAAATTATGATAATGGTTATAGAAACCAGAATTCTAGAAATTATAATAATGACTATGGAAATAACTATAATGAATATAGAAATAAGAACCTTAGAAACCAGAATTATAGAAATAGGAATTTGGAAATTAATGACAATGCTCAAATTGAAGAAAATTATAATGATAATGAACAACAACAATATATGAGAAATGGCGCTCGTCCAAAAAATACTCGAGGTACTAATGACCCTCAGAGAGGTGCCCTTCAGGGGGGTGCCCAAGGAATATCCTAAACACAATGATGGTGTTTGGGGAGGGGCTGGGGCACAGGAATCAGAGGATACAACCTTTGATTTCCCAGACCCTGATGTCCTACTACCCGTTGTCCCTATCCACTGCCCTCCCCATACTAATGAACCCCATGTTACCTTAAAGGTGGGTAACACCTATTATGATTGTCTATTAGACACCAGAGCTTCCTGGTCTGTATTAAAGAGAACACCTGATTTACAATGTTATTCTATTGGCTCAGAGAATGTAATGGGAGTATCAGGAATAACCCAAAGAGTTAAAAGACTTCCTCCTAGAATGGTGTCTGTAGGACCCCTAGAGGTACAACACTCCTTCCTTTTGATGCCTGACTCCCCTTTAAATTTACTGGGGAGGGACCTTCTATGCAAACTCAGAGCCACAATAACCTGCTCCCCAGATGGCTCATTATCATTAGAAGTACCAGAGGAATCTTTAAATTTACTCCCTGTACTTCTCTCGGAAAACCAGGAGGCAAAAGATCCTTCCATTTTTGAAATACCTAAAGATATACCGGAGTCTCTTTGGGCCACATCTTCTTCTGATGTAGGCTTACTTAAATCTGCTGTTCCTGTGCAGATAAAAACTAAATCTAGCCCACCTCCTTTTATCCTCAGTATCCCCTCTCAAAGGAGGCAATTGAGGGTATTACACCAGTTATTAACTCATTAATAGAACAGGGAATAATAATCCCTTGCAAATCTGAATACAGCACGCCCATCCTGCCAATTAAAAAACCAAAAAAAGGGCCCGATGGCAAGCACATCTATAGATTTGTACAGGATCTAAGGGCAGTGAATAATCACGTTATAAAGAGACACTACGTAGTTTCTAACATACATACTATTATTTCATCTATTCCTAGCACAGCTACATACTTTACAGTAGTAGACTTGTGTTCAACTTTCTTTTCCATACCAATACATGAGAACTCCAGGCATATTTTTGCTTTCACCTGGAAGGGCTCACAATATACCTGGTGTCGGCTGCCACAGGGTTATGTCGAAAGTCTGAGCTTATTTGAGCAAATTTTGAGCCAAGACACAGACAATATAACATTTAAAAATAGCAAATTAATCAAATATGTAGATGATCTACTCTTGGCTTCAACAGATGCAGAAACATGTCAAGAAGATAGCAAACACCTTCTTTTGGAATTGCACAAAAGAGGACATAAAATCTCTAAGGATAAAGTTCAATGGTGTCTCCAAAAAGTAGAATATTTGGGATTCATCTTGACTGCGGGTGCTCATTATATTTCTCCAAAACGAATTGAGAACATTCAAAAATTGAGTGCTCCTACCACTAAGAAACAGCTGAGAGCAATTTTAGGAGCAACAGGGTTTTGTAGACAATGGATTCCTTGCTATGGGGAAATCACTAAACCCCTTATAGCATTAACAAAGGATTTGGTTCCTGAACCCCTCAAATTAGAGCCTGAACACTTGTCAGCTCTATCAGATCTAAAAAAGGCTATCATGTCTGCCCCTGCTCTAGGCATCCCAAATTACAACAAGCCATTTACTTTATATGTGCATGAGCGAAGAGGAGTAGCCTCTGGTGTGTTAACTCAGACTTTGGGACCTTCTCAGCGCCCAATTCTTATTATTTTGCCCAACTAGACCCAGTAGCAGCAGGAGCACCACCATGCCTTAGAGGAGTAGCTGCTACAGCCTTACTAGTAACAAAAACCATTGATTTAGTATTGGGATGTCCATTAACAATAATGTGCCCACATGAGATTGAAGCATTATTGATAAAACATAGAACACAGGCATTCTTGGATCAGAGAATTACAAGGTATGAAATAACCTTATTAAATAGTGAAAATATTACCTTGAAACGCTGTTCAACTCTTAACCCTGCCACCGTGCTTCCAGATTTACCTACTTCAGGAGAACCATTACATAACTGTGAAACATTAGTGTCCATGGCAGAAAAGCCTCGAGATAATCTCTTGGACACTCCCTTAGACAATGCAGATCTGATTTTATTTACCGATGGTTCCTCTTTTATGAGGGATGGCATACGTTACACTGGAGCTGGCGTAGTCTCAGAATTTGCCACTGAATGGTCAGCTTCACTACCTTCTAACATTAGCGCTCAAGGAGCACAGACTAAACCTGAATAGTGCCAATAGAGCACACAAGAAATATTAAAGTGAGACTCGAGGTTGTGACGCTTAACTTATGTTTAAGTCATAGGACTTCCTTGTATCTACACTCTTTTCAAAGTACTCAAACAAGTACAAAGCTTGACTATCATGCTGGCTCCCTATATCCCTGAGGAAAAAATCAGACAAGGGAATGACATTTCCCCATCCAAATAGAATTCTAATTCTTTTCTTCTTACATTATGGCAACTTCCTGTAGTCTTGGCTACAAATGGCTAAGTGAAATATTACTGCATTCTGTCCTACATACTTGTGGGATAGAAATTACTTTAAACTGGACCTATACAAGGTCTATTTTGAATTTTTCTTATGTTTTTGATTATTTTTCTATTCTTTTGATAATTGACACATACACCCCCATAACTGAACATTGCATTCTGAGCTAAACTTGATATATATTTTTTTAAATACTTACTTCAGGGGGGATTGTATTTTAATTTAAAATCTAAGAATTTTTGAATTTTTTTTTGTTTGAGATTGTATTTTTATAAAAATCCAAGAATTTTGTTTAAGATTTTACTTTTATAAAAAATTCAAAGATTTTGATTTTGTTCAAGAAAAGATCTTCAAGAAAGAAGCTTGAAACTTTTATATCCAGAGAATGAACTGTTGCAGAAAGATGCTGAAAACCTATGCTTCATCAAGAAGATCAAGAATGAACTTTGGATGTGATTGATTGGACTGAACTTTTGATTGAACATTTCTTGTAACTGTACATATTTATGCCAAAAGGGACTGCCCCTAATTTGGCTTTCTGTCAATGTGCCTAGCAAAACATTGGTTTTGCTTTCTTTTCTTTTCTATTCCCTCTCTCACTATTCTAATTTCTCTTAGAAAATTGAATATTGTGTATATCTTTAGTTAGAAGTGAATTTAGAACTACAAAATGATTATGTTAAATGATCAATGGGGAGACTAGTCTCCCAATGATCATCAGGGGGGATTGTAAACCTTAAAAATTCCTTAGACTTATAAATGTTGGAAATTTCACCATTGGGAAATTTCATACTTGGAAAATTTCTTACTGATAGTCTATTGGAATGTGAACCCCATTGGCATGGGAGGTTCCTCCTCCTCCCTTTTTAAGAGTACTTTAGGACAGAAACCTTTTGCTGAACAATGGAAAGGACTTTGACCTATGCTTAAGCATAGAACAGGAATTTCTTTGAATCATGATTGATTTTAGAATTGATACAATGGAGATACTTGGAATCAATATCCACCCTACTCAGTCCTAACAGGATTGAGGAAGGGCTGCAGCATAGATCAAAATTTAATTATTCCAATCTCTACCCTACTCAGGTTAACAGGATTTAGGAAGGGCTGTAGCAAAGGATCAAAGATTTAATTATTTGAAAATATGACCTTCAACAGACATGTGCAAAGCGAGAGACTTCTGGGTGGTCCTGGGCTAAGCTAGAACCTCCATTGGCACAGGGAAATTGATGGACAGTGATTGGTAGATGTGAGAACTGAGGGGAGGGAACTTGGATGGTTTCCTTAAACAGAGAGGGGTCTGAAGACTCAGGGTGGTGGTTGAGGAGTTTGTCTGAGTGGTTGGAGTGTGCTCTGAGAAGCTTGCTCTGAAGGAAACTGAAGGTGGGGGCCTTTGAGACTGTTTCTCCATTTTGGTCACGTGAGTAATAGGGACTGATCTCTTTTCTTTGCCCCAGCTATCTAAGGGCTTGGGCCTTTTGGCCCAGCCTAAACAGAGGGGGTATTTAAGCCCTATTCCCTTCTTTCCCCTTTCGCTCTCTCTCTCTCTCTCTCTCTCTCTCTCTCTCTCTCTCTCTCTCTCTCTCTCTCTCTCTCTTCTCTCTCTCTCTCTCTCTCTCTTTCTCTCTCTCTCTCTCTCTCTCTCTCTCTATCTCTATCTCTAATTCCTTTCTTCCTCCTGTTTGTAATTAAACTCTATAAAAGGCTGATGGCTGATTTGAGTTTTCATTTAGGAATTACATAGCTGAATTCCTTGGCGACCTTAAATTAATATATATATCAGTCTTTTATAGTGATTTCCTTGTCACAATACTGAACCCCATCTTTAGGCAGGGAAGACACTCCTTCCCTACTAACTTATTCTGCAATGAAGAATTTTCCAGTTTTATCAACTTCACACTCATACCTCTAGTAAAGACATAGACTTAGTCAATGTGCATACATTTTAACAATGGTTTGTAGGAGAAACTACCCTTTAACTCAGTGACCCCAAAGTGGGAACTTCAGTGTAGTTGGAAAAAAAATCTTACACTGAGTTTTTCAGCTCTCTTCAAATCACATTCTTAGGGAGGAGGGCTAACTCTTCCTTTGTAAATGGCTTCTAAAAAGCACAAATATAGAATCCCCATTAATTATGATTAACTTAATTTTAATTGCTCAATTAACAATGTCATAATTAGCATCTGATTTTGGAATAGAGGAAAACTCTAATTTTCCTATTATGTAACTTCATCCCCTTTAATACATTAAACATTATTTATTCTATTAATCGGAAATCTTAATTGACACAGATCTAAAACAACATACTACAAAAGCCCCAGGTTATACTAGAAATTTTTTTGTATATTTACTTGAAGAACAATGGAATATTCAAATCTCTTCCTGAAGTTCAATTTGTATGTGTGTCTGTGTGTTAATATATAGAAAGTTTTGTAAGGGCAGTCTGTGTCCAATTATTACTCACAATTAATTCATCAAATTTTAGATGATCTGATACCTTCTCAAAACTATATTTATGTAGAGTTAAGAGTTAATATTTTTATTTCCTAAATTCATTATCTATGTATTCATTCTGCTCAGACAGTTTTTAGAGCCTGACTGTGGACTCCACAGAGGTGATAATCCTTGGAATAGCTAAGAAAACTATACCTTGTGAAGAAATAATGTGGACAGATGGTGATATCCACTATAGGAAACTGGATTAAATACTTAATTAGCTGTCTGTAAGCATCTCAGTTCCAAATTGTGAAGGGAAGGCAAGTGACCTTTCCTTCATGGGCCAGCACACACACACACAAGCCTTGGAAACTGATTCATATAAAAGTGTCTTTGTTTATTTAGAAATCAAGGGCAAAATAATGAGTATTAAAACACAAGGATGTCCTGATTCTAATTCCTAAAACTCCAACCCTTCAATATACATCCATCTCACAATGGAGTCTTCTGGTCTTCAGGCTACATTATTTCTCCCTGACTCTAGCTAATTTCCTACCAAAACCTTTTCTAATCTACCTGACTAAAACCCTCAGTTGTTGGTTTAATTATTTATTTCAAAAGCTGTCTCCCAATTTAATAAGAATGAACCCAAGATGGCCAAGTTCACTCAGAGCTAAATGTGGCTCTTAGGTTAAAAACCTCAGAGCCCACCAAGAGGATCTCCAGATAAACCTTCTCTCAGGCAGTGTTGGTAAAAGAGCAGATATAGATAGATCTTTGATAAGATGTTATCTCCAGTGACATAGGAACCTCCAAAGGCAGTTTACAGTTTTCTTCTCTCACAAAAGGCCGAGGTAGAATACACTCAGAAGAGAACAGTGGCCTTCAGGAAGCAACAGTTGCTCACTCAAACAGTTCCCTTCAGCTCCCTGTACATTCCAAGATCCCTTCCAGGATTCTTAGAATGGGCTTATGCTACTAGCTCTGGAGACAACATCCAATATTCTTAAACTTAACCTTATCATAATGTATCTTTTTATAATCCTATTCTTATACTTGGGAGGAAATCATAAAGATTCTATCAAGAGGGAAAAGTAGTCCCAGAAGCAGGCCTTAAAATTACCTGTTTGCCACACATGTTCCATTTACATGTATCTTACCACCATTTTATAATAATTTTTGAGATACCCTAAGCAAGTGCTATATAATTGAAAATCTGTTACCCTAAAAAAGAACTACATTTCCAGGGAACCCACTGACTCCTTGTCATTATGTACTTCCTATACACAGGGGATAAATATTGAGTGGGTAGTCCTGCTCAGGCTCTTTGGCTTACAACAAGCATGATAGTGATGGTAAGCTAAGTGCAGGTTAAATGAGCTAATCAGCCATGGGCATGTGGTCTTTATTTTGTATCCCATTATTCCTTTATTCCTAATGATCATTAATGAATCTCCTAAAATATAATATTTTTATTATTGCACATTAAATTTAATTTTTACAGTACTTTATCTGTGCAAAGAGATAGAGGGCCCCTGTTGGAGGGGGATGCTTTAAATGAATTGTTCTTATTATGGCTACTTAGTAAATATCCTTTGCCAAAAGCTTGTTGAGGCTACCAGCTAATCATTAATGGAAAGGTCATCAGTAGAAGCTTGTAATACCTTCAGGGTTGCCATGAGTACCTTCAGGGGAGAAGTAGTTAGCCTCTTTCTAGGGACCCAGCCAACAAAAGGCACTTTGGAAAGTGGGCCCAGATGGAGTGCAATGCTGAGGTCAATTTTTATCAGATTATTTTGCCATACTTTTGAACCATGCTGATATTAGATAGGGGCACAGAAAATTTGATAGAGAATTTATCCAGGGTAAGAAGGGACTCAGGCTCAAAGTGCTGATATGATTTCATGTGCTAAAGGGGAGAAAGTGTAGAGGAGATAGGGAAGATGACTGTTAGCTACTTCACAGTTTTACCTAAGGCCACCCAAAAACTATTTAAAGAATTTCCTAAGCAAAGGCAAAAGTTGTATTTTTTTCAAGGTTTAGTAGGATTTGGCTCTCTCCTTTAGGGTAAACAGTATTCCAAACCTGATTAGTAGCAGCTGCATGTTCCCAGAAGCTGTGGCTTCCCAAGGAGATCACTGGGGAGATCTGTTTCAAACTTCAGTCCTGGTAACCAAAGCATTTAAGGATTTGATTCAGGATTCAAGTTCCAGAACCTGCAGCCCCACCCTGTTCTACTGGCACAGCAGAGGAAATATGCTGTAATGAACAGAGTATTGGAGTTGGAGTCAGGAAAATGTGACTTCTCATCCAAGCTCTGCCATTTAGTAGCTATATGACTGTGGTCAAGTCACTTAAACTCTTAGGACCTCAGTTTCTCCATTTATAAAGGGCTGTCTTAATGAAGATGTAATGGTGATTATCCTGCTCTGCCACTTTCTGAAGAACAGGATGTTTAATTTCACCCACTCCTCCAGAAGGGTTATCTGATACTCTTAAAGGGCTTGGGTGGGTGGTCTTTAATCTCTGCCATTGGCTTAAACCTCCTTTATCTCCCCTCATTTTTACTGATTCAAGATATCCCATTAAATTTGACTACTTCATAGATTATGATTTACAAAGGAATATTTACTTAATAGCTATAGTATGAACAGACATAAAAGAATTCCCTTTGATGTTTTAATTGCCTGACAGCCCTATAACTCCTGATCTCTGGGGAAAGGAGGGAGATTAGGTTTATAGACTCAACTCAATTCCTAAATAGCCTCACCAAGGTCCAAATTAAAAGCACCCCCATTCCCCCTTGTAACCAGCCCATTCAGGTAGTAACATTTGACATAGAATCCTGAATCCAAAGTTTCCATGGCTTGAACTCATAGGTCTGAGACTCTATTCCCTGAACCTGGAACTGAAAAAGACCAATTTAAAAAACCCATAACCTAAAGCCTATTTCTTGGGCCCACAGGACCTAAAAGGAGGAGAATTTATCCCTATTAGTTCTGCTAAAGCATGGTGACCATGCTCTGGGTCAGTAAGGCCTTCACCCTTGGATACCACCAGAAAGAGAGAGCCTAGATATTTGTGTCTCATAGTTTTAAGTATGAAGGTAGTTCCAGCTACAGAGCCAATAGAAAGACACTGATCCCACTCATGTGGTAGGAGAACCATATTATCTTTTGCAGACACTTGCCAGTGCATTATCATATTGATTTAGGAAGGTTAAGACATAGGGCTGAACTTGATGGCATCTAAAGTCCCTCGAGCTCTAAATCTGTGATCTTATGACTCTATTGCCTGTACCTCCTTATTTATCTTGACTGAAGGTTTTGAAAAGATTAAAAAACTTCCTGGATAACATAACCCAGTGTCTCACTTTTGCTCTTGTCGCTGTTGTTCATTCATTGGGTGTCTGACTCTTCATGTCCCCATTTGAGGTTTTCAGGCAAAGATACTGGAGTAGTTTATCATTTCTTTCTCCAGCTCATTTTATAGATAAACTGAGTTAAATAGGGTTATGTAATTTACTGAAGGCCACACAATCAGTAAGTGTCAGAGGTTAGATTTGAATTCATGAAAGTGTGTCTTCCTGATTCAAAGCCTAGTGCTGCCTCCACTCCCAATATCCCCCTACCCTCATATAATGAAAGCCTATATCTATTAATATAAAGTCACAACAAAAAAGAAGCTAGAGGAATGAGGAATGATTATAAAAGAGGAATAAGAAAGATTATATAGCTATAGATTTCTAGCTGGAAATACTTAGAGATTACACAGACTAACCCATTCACCTTACAGATGAAAAAACAAGGCTAGAGAGGTTTGCCAGAAATCACACAGAGAGTAAGTGAAAAACTTTTTCTTTCTCCCTCTAAATTTAGTGTTTTTCTATGCCACACTGTCTTTCTTAGAAGAGAAGTAGGACAAGGAGAATGAAAATGATGTCCTGTTGGAGATGTTTTCTTGGCAAAGGCAAGAATTGAGTTTAGAATATGGGGATGGTGGTGGTAGTGATGGAGTGCTCCCTGTGAATAGAATGGTAATTATTGACTCTTTAAGATTGGAAAATATTTCATGTGGGAGATGTTTTTCCTTTTAACTAGTATCTTGTATCCTTACCCCATTGCCTCTGCCCTCATCATCCTTCTTTAAGGATAAGGGATCGTGGAGAAATTCTTAGAATAAGAAGATGAAGATCTAGGAATTAACTCTGAATGAATGAATGCTCATCATGCCTTTCTCCTGCTTATCCTCCAGCTTAAGTATCCCCTTCTATGGGAAGCCTTTATTTGTCGAAATAGTTTTACTTATCATAGAATATATTATATATTCTGAAGAAAAAGGTAAATTCTTTAAGGGTATGGACTTTACCCATTGTTTTCTTTGTGTCATATGCCTTTAAAACATCATGTGCTACATAGTAGACACTTGATAAGCTTTGATTTAAAGACCCTGGAGATGAGACTGATGGGATGAATGAATGGCTGAATGATCTCACCACCAACTTATGTGAACAGGTATCTATTTGTTAAAGTGGTTCCACAATTTTTATCCCTCTATTGGTATTGATAAAAACACCTATAAAGTCTGCTTGAATCATCACCCAACTCATTTAGACTCATTATATGTTATTTAAATATATTATATATAGTTATATTTATGCTTATACTATCACCTAGTTTGAACTTATTCAGTCATTTATTCAATAGGCATTTTTAATTAAACATTTACTATATGCCAGTACTAAATACTTGAGAGGCAAAGTGACCTACTGAGGGTAATACAGCTACTATGTCTTGTCATGAACCCAGCTATTTCTGACACAAATGGGAACTCTCAACATAGATGAAATAGCAGTACTGCTCCTCTTCCCCCAAATACCAGACAATATGCTAGGTGCTAAGGCTATTAAGGCAGAAATGAAACAGTCTTGGCCTTCAAGAAAGCTCACATTTTACCGGTGGGAACAACATGCATATGGATACATTCATATGAAATATATACACAGTAAATTTTTAAAAGCATCATGAATTACTTTTAAAATTTATTGCATATATATGTTTCATGTTGATTTATCTGTTACATGTTCCCACCAGGAGAATGTGAATTTCCTTGAAGGCTGAGAGTATGGGGACGAGCAGCTCAGAAAAAAACCTGATATAAGAGGTGACAGATGAACTGAACTTTGAAGGAAGCTGGGGGGTTTGAAAAGGCAGGGGGTAGATGAGAGCATATTTCAAGCATGGAGAATAGCTTATTCAAAAGCACTGAGACTAGAGATGGAATGTGGTATATGAGAAACAGCTAAATAGGCCAGTTTGGCTGAAATGGAGAATGCCATGATGGGGAGAGTAATGTGTAATAAATCTTGTAAAGTGTAAGAAATCGGAGCCAGATTACAAAGGGATTTCAGTGCCAAGTAGAAGATCTTGTGCTTATCCTAGATGCATTAGGAAGCCATTGGGCTTTTTGAGCAGAGGAGTTAAGTGATCAGACCTATGTTTTAGGCAGGGAGAGCAATTAGCAGGCTATATGAGAGACCAGGTGAAAGGATGTGTAGGCCTGAGTGTCGGTGGTAGTCATATGAGGGGAGGGAAGAGAACAGATGTTAGAAATACTGAGCTAGAATCAATTAGGACTGTAATTATTTATAGGATGAGGAAGATTGAAAGAATCAATGATGAGCATGAAGTTGCAAACTTGGCTGACTTAAAAGTCATACCTCAATAGAAATAAGGAAAATGGGAAGGTGTATGAGTTAAGATGGTGTCATGGAAACAATATACATGAACTTGAACAGATGTTGGGGATTAGTGGAGATAGAAGGGCCTGGTGTGCTATGGTTCATTGAAGAGTCAGATACCACTAAAAGACTGAATGAGAACAAATGAGTTTCAAGAGAAATATGAGTTCTATTTTGAGCATCTGGAGTTTCAGAAGCCTATGTGTCAATTAGAGATGCCCAATAAGCAGTAGTGATTTAGAATTGGAACTTAACAGAGAAATATAAATTGGGTTTATAGATGTGATAGTCACTTATATAGAGTTAATCATTAGACTTATGGTAGCTGATGAGATCACTCAGAGATAAGGTGAAGAAAAAGAAAAGAAAAAAGTCTTGGATGATACTTTAAGGTATAGCCATACTTAATGAAAGGGACATGAAAGAAGATTCCAGTGCCTAGCACAATGCCTGGTATCCTGGGTTCTGGGTTCTGGCTCTGAGCAGCTGGTATTGAATAAATAACTTGGAACTCAGAAAAAATAATTTAACAATATCAATCATTTAACAAGTGCATATTGATTGATAAAACAAATGAGACTGAGGAGTTGCCAAAGAGGACCAAGGGAGAGCAGCATCATGAGAACACAGTTTCTTGCAAAGACCAGCAGACAGTCCCTCAGTGATGCCAGGTCTCTAAGGGACTACTTAGATATTTTATACACATAGTTCTGTCAAGGCACAGTGCAAATCCTTTGGTTTTTACTCCAATTTGGTCTTGTGGTCCAGGAGGTCCAAAGCCATGCAGTTCTTTAAAAGCCTTAATCATGAGGTTGACAAAAGAATCCAAACACATTTCATTTTATCTTTACTCAGAGAAACAATGTAATCTATTCTTCTGTCTCATTTTTAAGAAACTATCTGATCATGAAGTAGTTATAGTAAAACTAAAAAAAAACATGCAACTCAGAGTTCTACACATATTACAATATGCTGTGTTCCTTGATTTGGAAATACAAAATTAGCTTTAGCAGAAAAGGCCTAGTTGGGTCAATAAGATTGCTCATTTTTTAGTTCTTGCATTAGGAAACAGCAGAGATTAAGTGTGTAATGAAATTTCATTAGAAAATGCCAAACCAAATTTATGCTGTTATTGGATTTGGGAGAGTTGCAAATATCCTCCAATTTAATTGCAATTTGAATTTGTTGTGGTTAAGTCCTCAGGATGCCAGTAGGAAACAAATTTCTAAATGTGGCAAATACAGCAGGTGAGTGTTCTTTGCCAAGACATTCCTCAAAAAAATTCTCTGTTCCCTTTCACTGAAAGTGGTTCCTAAAGAATGTACTCCTGGGCATACCAAAAGAGTTTGATGGGTTTTGAAGCTAAAGATTATAGATATAGAATGACAACCAATTCATACTCATCAAAGAGTCAGGTGTTGAAAGAGCAATAACAAATAAGTAAGAGAGAATAATATTTTCTTCAATTTCCCCAATAGGGGTAATTTTCAAATAATCAAAATAACTGGGACCCTCTTTTCTAAATCAATTCTATTTTATGAGATCATGTTATATTCCATTTAACTCCTAAATTTAATCATTTTCTAATGTGAAGACAATTTGTAATGCTGAATAGTATATACATTATTCAATTCTCACAATTAGTTTAGGAAAACTTATTCAGTAGAATAAATAGGTTCTTACCTTGGCAAATCATTTCCTCAGCTCCTAGAGAGGAGGAATTTTTATTTTCCTAGGTTGCTTAAAATCTGTTTTTGTTACTTTTTATAGATTCAATGCAGCTGATTAGGTAAAATCTAATTGATGATGATTATGATATGACTATCAAATTTATATTACTTTTAAGTTCATGAAAGGTGTCAAAAATATTGTCTCATTTTATCCCCACAACAATCCTAGAAGGTAGGTACTATTAATATTATTCTTATTTTTAAAATGAGAAAACTGAGGCAAATAGAGATTAGGTGACTTGCTCAGGGTCTCCATGGGAAGTGAATTTCGGAAACAGGATTTGAATTCAAGTCTTCTTAACTTCAAGTCCTTCAAGCTCTCGACTGACTATACCACCTAGTTGTCAAGGTGATTATTTAGTTACAGTATCCTGAAGGTTTCCAAGCTAATGATGAGTGAGAAGAAAGAACATTATGTCCAGAGTCCAAAGACCTCAGTTCCTGTACTAACTCAGTTACTTTTCCTACCTGTTCACCCTTGAGCAAAACTTTTGACATCTGTAAATCTACTTTCATGTCTGGAAAATTAGGATCTTATATTGTGGAAGTACTTCTAAGGTTCTCTTGTATATGCAAATCCCTTAGTACTGATTCATTTTATTTATCATTTTCTTCTTCAAAATGATGAATTCATATGCTAATAATTTCATTTTCCTAGGTAAAAACACTTGGAGAACTTTCTAGAAAAGGCCTATGATTCTAAGAAGATTTTGATTCCATTGATTTAAAATAATTCAAGTTTTTTTGGTGATTTTTACTCAGGAAACTTTTATTCTGAGCATGAAAAAAATCCCTTAATTTTCTAATAAGTAGCATTTTCCACAAAGAATTCTTTCCTCTGTCATTAAGAATCCTTAGATGATGGCCCATTACTTTTTCATAAATGATTTCACTATTTGAGAAGCAAATGCAAAGAGAGATTATCAATAATATGCAATGAAATGAAACATGTCTGAAAATGTAAACATTCTAAGAAATGAATACTCTTTTGTTGTCCACTTATATGGAGCTGTAGGACAAGAACACAAGCCAGGAAGTTGGGTGGCATAATGATTGAACTTGAGCCAAAATTTTGTTCTATGTGAATGACTACAAAATTTAACCCTACCAAAAATGTTTGGTAGGACAGAGTTTTTAGAATTTTTCTATATAGCAATAGCACATATCTCAAATCCAAAAGAATATCTGACAAATTCAGGCCAATTAGATGCACAGACTTTTTTTTGGTTTGTTTCTAATCTATCCAAAGCTAGATAGATACAGGGGCCATCTTGTTTTTGAAGGTTAGTCTTTGGTCATATGGGAGAAGAAGACATTGGCAGAAAAAGTTTAGTGGATCATTTTGAGTTTTGTGGAATCTGGACCTTTTCTCAGAATAATGGTTTTAAATGCAGAAAATAAAATAAGTGGGATTACAAAAGAAACCAAATAAATTAAAATATACTCCAAAGACAAGAAGGCTACAGTCTCATACAACCTAGTGCTGAATCTAATAATTATATTAATTTCAAAATCAAATGGAGGTAAACAATATTTCAAGCCATTGAGAATAGCTCCATATGATAAGAAAATATCTGTGATTTCTTTTAGTGCTAAGTTTTGCTTCCTTTTTTCAGTCAATTTTGAGTCCTGTTCAACTTGTCATGGTGCCATCTGGGATTTTCTTGGCAAAGTAATTGGAGTGATTTGCTACTTCCTTCTCTGGATCATTTTACAGATGAGGAAACAGAGACAAAGAGGGTTGAATGACTTGTCTAGGATCACATAGCTAATAAGTGTCTCCATCTTTTGGAATCCCTGAATTCCTTGAAGACTTAGTTCATTAGTTGTTAATGGCTTCCCTTTGTATTTGATTTGTATATACTTCTATATGCATGTTGCTCTCCCATTAAAATGGAAGGAAGATAAAGCGTGATTGACATTTGTTTTTGAATACAAAACATCTAGCATAATGACTGGCACCTTTCCAATTTGTCCCCAAATAATACACATGGCATATTCATTTGCTTTTTCATTTTTTATTTACTATTTCACCCTCACAAAGTGAGCTATATGAGGTGGGTGGGATAGCTATTATTATCCCCTCTCTCTTCACCTCCCATGTTTTTCTAGAGAAACCATAGTGATCTAGGGTAAAAGAGGTGAATATAACTGCTCAAGGATATTGAACTGGTTAGTGGAACAGACACAATTAAAAACTCTCTCATAACTAGTGGGTGCTTAATAAATTTTTATTAGTTGATTCTAACAGGGAATGCTTACTACTGAAAGTTTGGGGAAAACACTTGAATGATAAAATATTTCCACACCATCAATTTTTACATCCACCATGTCTTTGCAGCCAATGGTGTAGAAAGGATTCACTTGGAAACTGCTTCTTTCTATATAATAAATATAGCAAAGAGGGAAGCAAATTGGAAATCAGGAAGACCTGGCTTCAGGTCTTGTTTCTGTCACTTATAAATTGTATACTATAAGATAAACAAGACCTTTAGTCTTGATTAAGCTCAGTTTCTTCATTTACACAAAAATAATGATGCCTATTCTATTTATACACTTTTAAGGTTTGCATATATATATATACATATATATATATAGCACTTTGCAAACCTTATATATATATATATATATATATGTATATTACCTCATTTGACCCTCATAATGACTCTTGAATTAGATACTATTATTATCTCTTTTTTTTAACAGATAAGGAAATAGGTTAATAAAGGGTAAGTGATTTTGCCTATGGTCCCATAGCTAGTAAGTGACAGAGGGAGGATTTGAACTCAGGTCTTCTAGACTTCATGCTTAATAATCTAGCTAAAAAGCCATGATACCTCTTCTGTTGGTTATGAAAAGCCACATGTAGAGTGAATAGATAGTCAGACTTAGAATCAGGAAGACAACATTACAAATCCTACCTCTCACATATTCTATATGACCCTGAGAAAATAATTTCATCTCTCTCAGGCACATGTAAAATGGGGGGAAATAATAGCACTTAGATCACAGTTTGAAGATCAAATGAGATATGTAAAATACCTTACAAACCTTAAAATGTTATATCAATACTCTCCATTTTCGTTACATGAGAAGTACTATGAAAGAGTTGATAGAGATACTTGAAATCAAGAAGAACTGGGTTCAAGTCCTATTTCTGACATGTACAAGCTGCGGAACCCTTGATAACTCATTTAACTTTCACACTATGCAATGCAGAGAAACTGTGGAAAAGCACTAGGGGAGGAGTTTTCCACACTAGAAATACTAGAAATATCATAGGTCCAGACATAGGTATAGTCAGTTTTAACAGACTTTGGTATGAACACTTATCCCTTAGAAATCAGCAACAAATCAGGGGTCCATTTCTTGTTTTACTGATTGTCTAGACTTAAGAAGTTAAACATACAAAATAAACTTAAGAATATGTGTGTAAATACCTTTTTTCCCCCAAAGAGCCCAGTTGTTAAATATTTACCAGCATATCCCTTGGGTCCAGGCAACAACAACAATAAAACAGAGATAATAATAATCTGAAGCATTTATCTCACCAGCTGAAGTAAAGGGTTTAGCAACCTTTAAAATGCCATGTAAATGTCATTTATTCTTTCAACAGATATATTGCCAGCTCTTCTGGCAGATTTCTAATGTGTAAATATAAGAACTAATTCCTTTACTTCTTATCTTAATCAGAAAATTTATTGAGAATACATCCAGATTATACTGGAAATCTCTTGAAACATACATACATAAGTGTGTGTGTGTGTGTGTGTGTGTGTGTGTGTGTGTGTGTGTGTGTGTGCATTTAAAGCCTTTGAGGACAACTTTAAAACTTCCTCCCTCTTTCAAAATAATGCCTTCAACCTGTCACCTTCCTTCCATTCCCACTGCTCTCAGACTGAGGCTGGTTTACTTCTTCCAGCCTTTCCCTTCCCCAGTCCATTCAACAAGGATGCCAAATAATCTTCCATATTGTAGGTCTCCCTATTGCTCTTTCCATGTTACATACTGAATCAAGCTCAACAACTTTGCCTGCCATTCAAGACTTTCTTCTATTTGGCCCTAACCCACTTTTCCAGTTATATTTCCTATGACTCCATCACATAGCACAAGCACCACCCCCCCTCAACTAAAGTACTATTCTGGAGACATAGCACTTGACTCTTCACCTCCATTTGCATGCTTACACTATTCTCTCTACCTGGAACAGACTTCCCCATTCACCTCTGCATATCAATTTCCTTACTCCTGTTTGGAAGCCCAGCAGCTAAGTGACATAGTAGATAGTGTGCTGGGCTTAGATGAATTTTCCTGAGTTCAAATCCGGCCCCAGACTTTTACTAGATGGGTGACTCTGAGCAAGTCACTTTTAACTGTTTGACTTAGTTTCCTCATCTGTCATGAAGAATCAGACATGATTGAAAATTGACTGAACACATTTCAAAATCCTACCTTATATGCAGACTAACCAATCACCCTTGTGCAAATATCAACAACATGGAAATAGGTCTTGATCAATGACACATGTAAAACCCAGTGAAATTGCACATCGGCTATGGGATGGGGGAAGGAGGAAGGGAAAGAAATAACATGAATCATGTAACCATGGAAAAACATTCTACATTAATTAATTAAATAAATAATTTCAATTAAAAATAAAGATCAAGAGAATAAATTTAATACATCATCCCCAAAAGAACCCACCTCAGATGTTATATCTTTAAAAATTTTTTATTTTAAAAATATTTTTCCACACTTACATGATTCATTTCCTTTACTTCTCTTCTTCCTTACCCCCCTCCCAGAGCAGATGAGCAATTCCACTGGATTAAACAAATGTTATCACCTGATACCTATTTCCATATTATTAATTTTATTTTTCTCTTGATTGTTTCAACTTTTGGCCAGCTGCTTTACCTCATTTTGGAGCCTTACCTCTCTATTCTATATCCCCTTTATGTTTTTATTTTATTTTATTTTTTTGCTCCATTAGAATAAATTCCTTGAGAATAGGGACTAGGGACTTAGGAGAAAGAATGCTCTTCACCTCCAGAGAAAGAAAGAACTATTGGCATCAGGTACAGATCAAAGCATACTATCTTTCACATTAGTTTATGGTTTTATTTGGGAGTTTTGGTTTTATAAGATTATTCTCTTACAACAATGACTGATATGAAAGTAAGTTTTGCAAGATAACACATGTATAACCCAGATGATAGTGCTTGCCATCTCTGAGAGGGGGAGGGAATGGAAGTAGGTGACAATTTGGATCTTATAATTTCAGAAAATGTATGTTGAAAATTGTTATTGCATGTCATGGGAAAAATAAATTCTTTTTGAATGATAAAAAGAGAGAATAGAGACTATCTTGTATTCCTACATTTCTATTCTCACCACCAATCCATAAATTGGCATCTTTTGCTGGAGTGACATTTTCTCTGAAAAGCACAGTAGAGGGAGAACTTCCAACACTCAGGGAATAGAGATCTTTGGATGACACAGCCATACAAGCATGCTTCACAAGAACCCTGAACCTTACCACATTTCTACAGAAAGTATTCCAAAGTAGTGTAAAGAAACTAGGTCAGCCCACCAACATTGAGAGGGAGCCTCTGGTTATCTTTATAGTACCCTGGCCCTTTGCAGAGGAGAAAGTTGGCAGCTAATGGGAAACCTTTAAAAACTATGTGACTTGCTACTTTCCTCCATGTTTTGACTGCTCTTCCCTAGTGTAGCTTTGTTTAGACTAGAGAAACTATGACTTTTGCTAGGTTTTTAGGAACTGTCAAAATACCCAGGAGTCTTCATGGGACCTTCCAGCAATCAATAAGTTTTCACTGTTGACAATGGGAGGGCAGAGATTTTGTCTTTAAATTAATTCCACAGCTTACACAGTATCTTGGGCAACACAAGTTTATACTTCAAGGATATGTGATTACCTCAGTATGTGTATTATTCCACTTATAAAGACTTCAGTTCTACAATTCTACTCCAACTTAGTTGAAGATCTTCAAGAATTGCTGTTTCTGAAAAATCAATCACTCTGTGGCCAACCTGGTGATGAGTCTCCCCCAACTTTGCTCAAGTAAATCAAACAATTGACAAGTATCTTTGGAGTATCTTTTTTGGAGTGACTTTTTTGTAAGGGCTAGTTATATAAAAGATAAAAAGAAAATAGTTCCTGACCTCAAATTGCTCTACCAGGGGAAACAACAAATCTGTTTTCAAGTATATTCAAATTATATATGAAATAAAGACAAGGAAATTTAGGGAAGAAGCATTGGTAACTAGGGGAATCAGAGATTCATATAAAAGGTGGCACTTGAGTTCAGCTTTGAAGACTTCTAAAGATTCTATACCAGTAGGAAAAGCTAGGTGGCTCAGTAAATCAATAGTTCTAGAGTCAGAAAGACCTGAGTTCAAATGTGGCCTCTGTGAAGACTGGATTTAGCTATCTCCTGATTATAACAATGAAGGTACTTAGCTCTTCCTTTACTGGGAAGATTGAATTGTAATCCACAATCTATTTTTAGATTTTAATCCCCAAAAGGTGATAACTCAGTATGTTAAGTAGATCTACCCATTTTAACTACAAAAAGGTTTCAAGTAACTACAAAAGGTGAACTAACTAAAAAAAGTGTTAAGTAACCCAAAAGGTATAATCTAATCAAAGAAGGTGTGAACTAAAGAATGGGCAGTACTGGAGAAAAGCATCTGCTGTGATTGTAAGATATGAAATTTAGGGGAGGTGATATGAGAGAAAAAAAGATCTTTAAAAAGAGGATCAGAGGCCAGAATAAGAGATAGAGATTCGAGATTCGAGTTGGATGGAGGATTCTCTGACTTGGAGTTGAACTGGAGGAACTGGACCCTTGGAAGAACTTGTGCAGGAGACCTCAGACTCTTTTTTCCCCTTTAGAGGGTCATCTTTGGTGAGTGAAAGACTGACTTAGTGACCCTGCCTTTCTGGGAGGTAAACCTCCAAGAAATGTCCATTGTCTTGAGACTCTCTTCCCCTGCTGGGGCTTAAAAATTCTAACTGGTATCAGTGGAAGCCAGAGCACTCTCTGTCTCTCTCTCTCTCTCTGTCTCTCTCTGTCTCTCTCTCTCCCTCCCTCTCTCTCTCTCTCTCTCTCTCTCTCTCTCTCTCTCTCTCTCTCTCTCTCTCTCCTTTTCTCTCTTCCTTAATATCTTCTCTCTATTGTAAATAAACTACCATAAATTCCATTTGCTTTAGTAATTCATTTTGTGATTTAGAAATTGAATCCCTGGTGACCACCTATATAAATATTCGGAGTCCAACTACAATTAAAATTTAACACCTCAAACACATAGTAGTTGGGTGGCTTTTGGCAAGTCATTTAATGCTGTTTGTCTCAGTTTCCTCCTCTTTAAAATGAGCTGAAGGAAATGGTATACCACTTTGCCAATCTGAACAAGAACAAAAGGATTCTCAGAGATAAAGGTAAGATGGAAAAGGTAAAGAGCATTTATTTAATACTATTATATGATGGGCACTCTGCTAAATCCATAAGAACTATTATCTCAACAATCTTGTGAAATAGGTACTATTTTATTATCCTCATTTCATAGTGAAAGAATCTCTGATATGAAGGGATAAAATGACTTACCCAGGGTCACACAGCTAGTAAGTATCTGAGGCTAGATTTTAATTCAGATCTTTCTGACTTCAGGCCCAGAGTTTGTCACTGTTTCATCTTTATGTTTACATGTAAAATCTTTATGTTTATGTCTTTAGAATGGGATGTGTGGAAGACTGTGCAAAGTAGAAAATGAAATATTGTGCATGGATTACAGCAAATAGACTAGTTTGGCTAGAAGGTAAAGCAAGAGAGGAATAGTCTAAAATTAGGCTAGAATGGAGATTCTGATTGTCTATGGATTCCTCTTCCAAATAATATTTTAAATGCACAAACTATAGTTATTAACAAGCTAACACAAACAAAATAAAACAAAAAAGAACCAATTCATTAAACCTGGGGTCTAAATTGGAACCAGATGAGCAGAATTTTTAAATGTCAAAAAATTAGGCATCTTGACTTAAAGCTAAAAGAGAGTTATCCAGTCTTCTTAAGCAGAGAGGTGACATAGTGTAAATCTTGAAATTTCTCAGACTTGTGAATGTTAAAAATTTCCACATTGAGGAATCCTCCATTGGAACAAATTCCCTACTGAGAAACCTTCCCCATTTTGATGTGAGAACTCACCAGGATCAGAAATGGGAGGACCTCTACTCCACCCGTACTTAAGACTGCTTTAGGGGAGAAAACTCCTTGCTAAACAATGAAAGTACTTGGACCCATGCTTATAATAGGGCAAGGAGTTCTTTGAGCCATGCCTATTTTTTAGAATTGATACAATGGGATGCTAGGTACATAAAAGGGTCAGGCAAGTTTTCTCTTAATGAGATTAGTCGACTCAGCTATGTTTTTTCTGGTTCAGATTTACTGAGGGGATTAGTTGACACAGTAGCATTTTCTCTGGTTCAGACTTACTGAGGAGATTAGTTGACTTAGAAGGAATTCATATGGGCTGTCCTTTTAGAAAACATCTATGGTGATTGGTAGATGGAAGAACTTAGGGGAAGTGACATAGGAAAAAAAAAACCCTATATAAGAAAAGGAATCTCTTGAGCAAGAGATCCTTGGAGGCTTGGATGCTTGGAGATCCTGAGAGCCTTGGAGATAGGATCCTTGGAGATAAATCCTTTTGGAGAAAGCTCTTATGAGGATCACTTGGGAAGAATCTCTTGAGAGAGGCTCTGGAGAAGGGAAGCTCTTGGAGGACAATCTCTAAGGAGGTCTCGCTGGAGCTCCTCTGAGGGGACTCTGTTCCTCTGGAGGCTCTGGAGAGAGGCCCTTTGGAACAGTCTCTGGCTGGAAGGCTCTTTAAGGAGGACTCTGGCTGGAACTCTCTCTGGTGAAGTCAGCTGAGATGGAGCTGGCCTGGTGTCACTAGAATCCTTGCTTAGATAGACCTTGCGGTGAGTGTTAAAAGACTGACTGACTGATCTCTCTCTCTTAAGACTCAGGTCTAGGCCATGTTGGCTTAAGGCCTTTCATACTTATTTCCTTTTTCTCTCTTTCTCTCTTTTCTTTAATTCCACATTTGCATTAATTAAAATCTCTATAAAACCCAGTTGACTTGGTATTTGAATAATTGGGAATATTTCCCTGGAGACCACCTTATATTTGATTTAAAAACCAAGACACTGTAGTGAAACATATTTTCTGTGGTCACAATTTACTCACCCTCTCTTATATCTATCACAATTTATATCTTCCACCATTTTAACTCACTACAGTTTACAACATCACTCTTTTAACATTACAGTTTAAGGCCTTCAACCATTTTAAATCTAACAATGGTCACACAGATACTTTAGGAATAGTATTTTAGCATTATGTGGAAGATAAAACTAATAAGTCAAAGACTGGAGGCATAAAAGATCAAAAAGTATAGCAAGAGACTTTCTGGCTTAGGCTTCTTGCTGCCTTTATGATAAGATTAAGATGCTGCCCAGTCTCTATTTTGAGCTTCCAGACATTTTTCCTGGTGACTAGAAGGTGACACAATAGGAGCAGAAGCAAGTCTGAGAAATAAGCTATAGCTCCTGCTTTGAATAGCCAACACATGCCCTTATGTTCTTCCTTCTATTACTTGTTTCCAGATATTTCAATGTTACCTATATGTGCATATTCTGTAGAGTGTTGCTAAAGGTAATGCTCTCTGCTCTCTTTTTGTTTTTGTTATAGCTGAGTCTGTGATCTGAGTACTGTAAAACACTTAAGATGACTATTTCTGTGTCATTGATTCAGTAATTGAAAGCAGAACCTAATCAATGTACCCTCAAATAATTTTATAATTTATTTTAGAAATTATTACAATTTTTCAAGCAAGAGGAGACTGCTTGTATAAAGGCATTGACATGAAAGAATTTTCATACATGAAAGTAACAGTCCAAAACTTGGCCCATTTTAAAAGTTTTCCTATCTTAAGACCTGCCAGAGATTAACTAAGCTTATCACTACTATATGATGAGTCAACACAGGAAAATCTAGTGCAATTATAGTTGTTGCTAGTGCATTTCAAAGTGGACCAATAACAACATCATGGGGAGTTTTCTTGATGTGCTTGTGAATTATATTTAAGTGAGATAGAATTATACAGTCCTACAACTCACTCTTTCCTCTAGTGATTGCAGTCCACTGGCAGAACAAAAGTCACATTGACTGGTGATGGTTAGTAAGTATCTAAGGCTAGATTTGAACTCAAGTCTTCCGGACTCTGGGCCTGGAACTCTATCCATGTATCACCTAGCTTCCCCAGAAATGTGCTACTATTTCCCTTTGTGAAAGGCAGATCACATTGCCTTTCTGATCCTCATTTTTCTAGTGTAAATGAGTGATGATAATCTCTATAGTCACCTTTTCTTCTAGGACTGTTGGGAGACCTAACAAAGGAATGATGGTAAAGTTCTTGAGGAATCCTTCAAGCACAAAATCAAAGCCATTTATTTTGATTATTGTTTAAACAAGTATGAAAAGTTACAACTTACAGTGGCTTAAGGTAGAGTTTTTCTGGTCATTTTTGACAACTGACTCTCTGGGAAAAATATATCTCCCAAACACTTTTAAGTTGAATATATATTATTAAACTTTTCTCCAACACTTAGTTAAGCCTAGACAGTCAACAAACTAATGAAACAAACCTTGGTTTGTGGCAATTACAATCTCTGAGGTGCAAATCTCACAATGAAAATTTGATAATTTTCCCTCATGATCAGGTAAAGCTGGAAAAGAATTCTCTTGGCTCAGGGACAGGTCTAAAATGATCATTTTTGAATATGCTAAAAGTTCTAAATAATTTCATAATGAAAATTCTACATATTCATTTAAGTGGTCAGGTGGCATTCTAAAGGCCTAGTTATTAGTTTAATGCTTTAAAATACTCAGTTCTTTGTTATTTCTTATTTTTATTTCTCCTTTATGACAGGACACAGAGAAATACAGTGCAAAGAAGACTAGATTCAGAATTGTGTGAAATGGGTCTAATTATGATTTTAGCCAAATGACTTTGGAAGAATAATATAACCTTTCTGCAAAATTAGGAAGTTTGACTAGCTGTTAGTTAGATTCATTGAACCTTGGGGTTTCTTTCACCTCAAAACTTCTCCTATATATTTATCATATAATATTATGGAGTGAATATTATTTAGGAATATATTAGATAGACATATTCACCTTTGGTCTGGAAGAGGACTCTGTGAAGTTTTCTTTCAAGTTGACCCAAATTGTAATGAGATATTTTATTAGAGTTACAATGGCTGCTTTTTACCTCCAAGATCAAATGCAAAGTTCTTTGGATTGTCATTCAAAGCCCTCCATAACCTAGTTCTGTACTTTCTTTTCAGTCTTCTTATAACTTTACTTTCTCTCACATATGGATGCTTCATCCAGTGATTTTGGCCTTTTGGCTGTTTATGAACAAAGTCCTCCATCTCTAAATGCTGAGCATTTACATGTACGCCATTGTAGAATGATCTCCTTTCTCATCTCGACCTCCTGGAATCCTTGGTTTCCTTTAAATCTCAATTAAAATCCCATCTTTTATAGGAAGCCTTTCCAACCCATCTAAATTCTAGTACCTTCCCTTTCAATGATTCCTATTTACATTGTACATTGCTTGTTTGTATGTATTTATTTACTTCTTGTCTCCCCCATTATAGTGTGAGCTCCTTTAGAGCAAAGACTGTTTTTTCTTTCTTTATGTATTCTCAGACCCATAGCACATTGCTTGGTATATAGTACGTTCTTAATAAATGTTTATTTATTTATTGATAATATTAAGTGAGTAAATGAATTGGAGACATATAGATTAAGTTGCTCGAGTCTGAAGGGCACTCACTATAGAAAAATCTATCAGTGCTTATAGTAAAGGCACCATTAAAAAATAATGAGTTTTTGTCAGAAAGAGTAGATACTTCACAGATGTTTACTGAATGATTGATTTTGAGTTTTAAGTGAATTGGCCAATCAATTAAAATATATATTGTACAGAGTGAGAGATGGAGGCTAGATTGAGAGAGAAATGTCAGAGTCAGTATTGGGAGAATCATCCTATACATGTTGACATCATGAGAGAAACATGCTTTATCAATTCAAGATAGTATATAGAGTCAAAAAAACCTGTTGAGGGAGCTACAGAGATCATTAAGTCCAACCCCTCCATGTTACAAATGAAGGAACCACAGACCAGAAAAATAGATTGTCATTCCAAATTCACCCAGGTAATTTGGATTTGGAGCAGGCCCTGTCCATAATTCATACTTCAGTTAGGCAGTGAAGTCCTTGAAACTTCATTTGAGCACCTTGTTTTTTTGCTTTTTTTTGTAGTTCTAAGCCACATTGTGAGTGTTTAATAAATGCTTGTTGACTGGACTTGGCTTCTTCAGTTTAGAGCTCATTCCACTGTGTTGTGTCACATCACAGTTAAGAGGAGAATAAAGACAAAAAAGGAACCAATATGGTTAAAAAAAAACCCAAACCCCTTGAATTCTACCCCTCAAAACACTGCCACATGTAAATTGGGACATTAATGCATTGCTGGTGGAGTTGTGAATTGATCCAATCATTCTGGAGGGCAATTTGGAACTATGCCCAAAGGGCACTAAAAGACTGTCTGCCCTTTGATTCAGCCATAGCACTGCTGGGTTTGTACCCCAAAGAGATAATAAGGAAAAAGACATGTACAAAAATATTAATAGCTGTGCTCTTTGTGTTGGCAAAAAATTGGAAAATGAGGGGATGCCCATCATTGGGGAATAGCTGAACAAATTGTGGTAAATGTTGGTGATGGAATACTGTTGTGCTCAAAGGAATAATAAAGTGGAGGAATTCCATGGGGACTGGAACAACCTCCAGGAATTGATGCAGAGTGAGAGGAACAGAACCAGGAAAACATTGTATACAGAGACAGATACACTGTGGTACAATCGAATGTAATGGATTTCTCCATTAGTGGCAATACAGTGATCCTGAACAACTTGGAGGAATCTATGAGAAAAACCACTATTCACATTCAGAGGAAACACTGCGGGAGTAAAAACACCGAAGAAAAACAACTGTTTGAATACATGGGTCGAAGGGATATGGTTGGGGATGTAGACTCTAAATGAACATCCTAGCGCAAACAACAACATGGACATAGGTTCTGATCAAGGACACAAGTAATACCCAATGAAATTGCACATCAGCTGCAGAAAGGGTGGGTGGAGGGAAGGGAGGGAAATAAAGTGATTATTGTAACAAAAACAAACAAACAAACAAAGCACTGCCAAATGTGCAGTAAGTCATAATTTTCAGTAACATAAAAATGTTAACATGAAAATAATTTGAGTAGAACTAGATCTGATCATATTTTTGTAATGGACTTTTGGTACCAATAGAAGCAGAATATTAGGGATAACTTGTCTAGAAATGGTGATCTTTGTATGGTTTATTATTCCTTTGTAGGACTTGTGATTATGATTTATTAATTTTCTTTTTGCTGCCTTCCTGGAAGGGTTGTTGAGTACTTCATTCAAGGATCATATACTTAAACCTATTGTTACTTTATTTGCCTTGCATCAATCATAACTTGTTTTGAACAATTCATAACTTGATTTGCATTTCTGGTACATTCTTCAATCAAAGGCTCGCCCTTCCCACACTGGTTACAGGAAAAGATATATTGCTCTCTCCTGACAATAACAAAAGGTATGTTTCCCCCTCCTCAGTATTCTTGGCTCTGCTCTCTTCCTTGTCTGTCATCAACAAAGTCTATAAATTTCCCCAAACACCTGCCTTTGGGCAACAGCTCGATGTGCTTGTTTCCCTTGGTCAATCCTCAAACTGCATTCTAAACTGGATGCCTTGAAATGGGTCAGGAAGCACTTTTATCTACTTTGCTTTGGCAATAATAAAATTATTTTCGTAACTTTTGAAAAATTACAAATGAATAGGGCTTTTTATGGAGGCTACAGATATAATAACTGTTTCTATTTATAAGGCAACACGAAAATTGAGCTGGACTTATCTTTAAACAACTATTTTAAAAAGTTATATTGATATATTTTACATTAAAATTTTATTGATACTTTTTATTTTTTATGTTTTTTTCCCAGATTGTTAACCCCATTAAACTCTTCCTTTTAGTGTAGACCATCCAGTTAATTAAGATCAACTTAAACAAGGCATATGACATTCTGCATCCAACCAAAATGAGAGATATTCATTTAATATTTTGTTCAGCAGGCCACTTTTTTTTAAAAACTACAGATAACTGCTTTCACTTAAGTGTTAGTTTTCTAGTTACTTCAAAAGATTTAGATCTGATATATTTAATAATAATTTTAATGCTATGTGCCTTACCAAAATATAAAACTGGATTAGCAAATTTTCTTTTTGATGGAAATCAAAAATCGAATATAAAATGCTATGTGTCCAAATACAAGAATTAAAAATTGGGGGAGGGGGAGGGTAAAGCAGGAGTGGTAAGCTAGGCTGATTTTTTTCTCAAAAATCTCTGGGATCATAGTATGAGATCAAGGAATTTTACTTGCCAGTTTTGAAAAGAGCAGGTAATAAATCATGTGTAGGTAGAACACATGGGCTAACAATAGTTCTGGCTCTCTGTTAGTAACCAGCAATGTGACCTCAGTTTGTCATTTAACTTCTCTGAGACTCTTCATGTCTAAAATATGGTTGGATGACAGTCATTTCTAAATCTAAAATCTTAAGTTTCCAACAGAGGCAGCAAGACAAAGCAGAAAGAACAATGACTTTGAAAATAGAGGGTTTGAGTTCAAACCCCACTTCTAACAGTATTACTTGTATGTCCTTGGGGAAGGACATTATTAATTTCTTGGCCTCAGTTTCCTCATCTATAAAATGAGGGTGTTGGTCTAGATGACCTCTCAAGTCTTTTAAAGCTATAAACATAAACATTGTTCTTTAGGTCTCAGGATTTATTTCCAACAAGTAATTATATTAAATGAGAACTAAAAGTACTTTGTCCTGGCCAGATGTTCTAAGAGTATGGAGTCATAGAGGCAAAAATCAGCATCTTTTCCAACCGTGGAGACAAAACAAAATGCTTCAACTTCTTATTTGAATACATAAAAGAGCAATATCCTGTTTCTATTGGAAATATATGTATATAGCAAGAACAATATTTCCTAAGATACTATTCCCTCAGGGTAGGCTAGGTTTTCCTTAAAAAGTATTTAAAATGGGGGCAGCTAGGGGGCTTAGTGAATTGAGACCCAGGCCTAGAGACAGGAGATCAAATATAGCTTCAGACACTTCCTACCTGTGTAAACCTGGCCATGTCACTTAACCCCCATTGCCTAGCCCTTCCTACTCTTCTGCTCTGGGAAGGATACACAGTGTTGATTCTAAGACAGAAGGTTAGAGTTTTAAAAAAAAATTATTGAAATGGTTTTTGAGACTTAATTGGTTCAGGGGACTAAGACTGGAACAACTAAAGTGGTCTGAGCACTAAGAGGCAGGGCATGAGGAACTCCATGTCAGGGAAGGTAGGGTTCTTCAGATCTCCCACCAGAGACCTGTAGTATCACCAAAATCAGAAATGGAGAGCTTTGCTTAAATGATTCAAGGTTGTATCCTCAATGAACATCCTTTCCCTTCTCTACAATGGCTAAATAAACTTTAGTTAACAATTAGGTCAACTGCAAGTATCTCATTTTGTCCTGGTTTTGAACCTAAGGAATCTGACCTGCCTAGTAAGAACTGATCTATCCCAAACAGTGAAAACTAGTCTAGCTGACATGGGGTCCCTGAGACTAGGTTAACAAGAGTCCACCTCCTGTGAGGTAGCATCATTCCATGGAATCACTGTTTACTCAACTATTTTTAGTTACATTTTTCTACTTCTAACATTTGGAAAACATTCTATTAATTGTCAGTGTCTCAGTCTTGCCCCTTTTTTGGTTTGTTTTTCCCAGGTACTTTGTCTTGCTGGGCACAAGCATCCAAACAAGGAAGGTAGATTATGGTGGTATGTAGAAGCTTGATCTAGTTCATTTTTCATAAAAGTTTTTATTAGAATTAATTCTCTTAGAGAAGAAATTTTGTATTTGATTTTATTGTTTTATTATTTTCTTTCTCCAAGGTTTTTGTATGGTACAAACTTGCAGGTTGATGTTGTATCTTTGCATCTACAAATCATGGAGAGTCTGATGGACAAAAGAAATATGAAAATAAAAGGTCCTAATCAGCTTTCTCATGACAAGAGTACAGCTGTGACATCAGCACTTAGAATGAAGTAGCTGTCTAATAGGGAAAAACAGTATGACCTTTCCTGTTTTTGTGTTGGGCATGTCCCAAAGGCATCATTTTTCAATTTCAAAGACCTAAGGCTTAACTTCTTAAGCTCAAAATTCAATTCAAACTCTTCATTTGTTTTAAAACCAGAAAGAGTCCACCAAACAAGTCTACTATCCCATGAATATGAAACGTTTTTACCCAATAACACAACAATGCTATGCGTTCCTGAATAGTGTATACTTAGTTCTTTAAAAGTGAATAGGAATAAAATACAGACTTCTGGTAACTAGAGGGCAATAGCTCCAAAGAAATCTAGGAAAGAAAAAGATTTTGTAAAGTTAGAAGTAATTAGTTTAGGACTCTATATAACTAATTTCAGCATTGATTCCAAACTCCCTTTATATAGGTAATGCCTTGTCTTTAGACATCATCCATACATAGATTTTTTAATGAGAAGTTCTTAGTTTCCATTCCCCCAAATTGCAGGAAACAAGTAGCTTCTCTCTGCTTAGACAGCAGAGGGAAAAGATATATATCAGGAAAAGCCAAATATATTTTCCACCCAGTAGGGAGCAGTCAAACTACATGACATAGTCAGGAATATATGCTCCTGCAACTCTTGCCTCCACAGGGTCAGACACTCATTAAATCAGAAGGGTTTTAGTACATTTCCTGTGAATCCTAGAATCAGAGATTATTAGGAGGAGGTAAATTCAAGAAAGTAATGTAGGTTATTTTTGTTAATTTCTACATTATTTATTTTTGGGTCATTGTAAATATTTAGAGTGTAATTAATGTGCATTAACACATATATTGCCTACTATATGCTAGACACTTTTTACAGATATTACTTCATTTGATCTGCACAACCTTGATCCTTCAAGGTAGGTGCTATTATACCCATTTTATAGTTGAGGAAACTGAGACAGAGGCTTAGGTGCGTACCTAGGTTAACGCAGTATCTGAGGCTGAAATTGAACTTAGGTCTTCTTGACTAGGCCCAAAGAAAATCCACTGAGCCACCAGCTGCCATGGCAATTTGTATAATCACCAAGTATCAATTTCTCATCTATAAAATGGGGGTAATGATATTTGTAATATCTAATTCAATGAGTTGCTGTGAGAGTCAAATTAGATAATTAATCAGCCGATACATATTAAATACCTACTCTGTGATAGGTGCTAGAAAGAGAAAAAAATTAAATAGTCCCTGCCCTCAAGTAGCTTACATTCTAATGATTCTATTTGGTGTGTGGGGAGATGGTATATCATATATATATACATATATATGCCATATTACTTAACATTTATATTGATATAAATAACTAACTAGAAGAAATATCTTGTGAAAATTTGCTTTAATAGAGACTTCCTTATTGAAACTAGTTTTTGAGCAATCCCACTTCATGGGAGACAATTAGCATAACTCTACTGTTTTACTTATAAATATTTTACATCTTTTTCCTTCTTTGTAACTTGGAACTGCATCTATATTTACATAATAATCTCTTTAAATTTTGATTATACTTTGAAGTAGTGGATCTATGGAAGGTGTGATGATCCAGGAAAAATCCTGGAAAAATCCTCTACAGGAGTTTGATATATGAAACACTTTTAAAAAGGCACTACTCTTTTGAAATCATGGAATTTCCGAATCAAGTAATGCTACAGTTGGAAGGGGATTTAGAGATCATTGTGTCCATATTGAACTAGATTTCTCATTCATATATTAAATTCAACAGGGCAAAAGCTAAATTTACCCCCCCCATTTTCCTAACTTGCCTATTACTATCAAGGTTACCACCATGCTCCCAGTCATCCTGGCTTAAATCCAGGTGGCTTCCTTGACTTTTCACTATCTCTTTCCCCTACCTATTCAATCATTCATCAAGTCCTGTTGATTTTATTTTTATAATGTTGCTAGCACATGTTCTTTCTTCCCTCGTTTTGTCACTACTACCCCTCTGGTGAAAGCCCTCATCTTCTCATGCCTTGATTATTGAAATGGCCTCCATTTTGCTCCTCCTGCCCCAAGTCTCTCCATTCTGGTCCTTTCCACACTCATATATCAAAATAATCATTTGAAAGTGCAGGAATGACCAAATCAATACCACCCTTTCACCTACTCAATAAACTCTGATAGCTTTTTATTCCTTCTAAGATCAAATATGAAAGACTCTATTTTTCTTTTAAAAATTTTCATAACCTGGACTTTTCCTCTCTTTCCAATCTTCTTATACTGTACTCATCTCCAGGTATTCTCCAACCCAGTGACAATAACACTTTTGTTATTCCTTGTACATGAGTCCATATCTCCTGCCTCTAAGTCTTTGAAATGATTGTGCCCCATTCTCAGAATTCCCTCCCTCTTCATTTCCATATCCCCCCCCCCTTTCAAGAACAAGCTCCTAGGGAGTCAAGATGGTGGCCTAGAAGGAGCAGAAGTTCAGACCTCTGAATACTCTTCCTAACTGATCACAAACTGAATGCTCCTAGGGGAATGAAAATCAAACTTAACAACAAGACAGAGCCAAGGAACACTCCTGCTGGACTTAATTCAAAAGGTATGCCCCCCGAAAAGCCGGAATCCAAGAACACTCGGGTTTAAGGGGAAGACAGAAGGAAGGTCTCAGGACCCATCCCCCATCCCATCCAAAGTGCTGAGACTCCAGTAGCAGTGGGAACTTCTGGGCAAGCAAAGGTGCTAGTCTGGAGGATGTACCTTGTGGGCAGGGCGGTGCCAAGTTCAGAGTGTCCAACACAGATGGCGGGGAAGGAGCTAGAGAGGGAGCATAGACCTGGCAGCCTGGCCACAGCTGTGGAGATACTCCATATTTGCTCCAGCCTTCCAGGAGGTTTTGGTCTCAGAGCACACACAGCCCAACTAAGCTGAAATTAATCCCATCAAAAGTCTCCAGAACTCAGGGAAGCCCAGGCTTCATACCCATCCTCATTTACTGCTGGACTTTAATACAATCAAAAGCCTCCAGAGGACAGGGAAGCTCAAACCCCCAACAACCCTCCCCCAGAGACTATACCGATAGATCTTCTGTTAAAGCTCCAAGAGGGGAGACTGAGAGAAGCCCCCCAAAACCAAAAAAATTAGAGGATCAAGAGCACAGACAAATATGAGGAGTAAAGAAGGGGTGAATATGGGCAAACAACAGAAAAAGAAGAAACTACAATAGACAGCTTCTACTCAGCAAACAGAACAGAGGGGGAGAGATCAGCAAATGATAAATCAGAAATCCCAGCGAATTGGATACAGGCTGTGGAAGAACTTAAAACACAATTAAGAGAGACTGAAGACAATTGGGATAAGAACTTAAAAATTAAGATAAGTCATCTGGAAACAGAGTCACTTGAACTAAAATGATAAAATAGTGTCTTGAAAGCCAAAATCAACCAGCTTGAAAAGGAGGCAAAGGAAATGAAAGATGAGGCAAAGGATATGAAAGATGAGGTAAAGAGGATAAAAGATGACCTTCAAAAGAAAATCAGACCATAATGAAAAGGACGACCAAAAAGCCAGGGATGAAATACAGTCTTTAAGAACCAGAATACAACAACTGGAATTAAGTGACCTCACAAGGCAGCAGGACACTATAAAACAAAACAAAAACAATGAAAAAATTGAGGAAAATGTGAAGCATCTCATTCACAAAACAGATGATGTAGAAAATCATTCGAGACGAGACAATTTAAGAATCAATAATTTGTAAAGAAAAGACCAAACCTGAAGAGAAAAATTGATGTTGAAGCACAGAACTCAAGAGAATCATCAAAGGGTAATTTAAAAAGAGGGGGAAAAGAAAAACAAAACAAATCAACAAAAAAAATTTGAGACTCAATAAGTTAAAATGATATATATATCCCTATAAGAAAAGAGGTCATTGGTGACTCTTAAAAACTGTTGCTATCACCTCAGCAGCTAGAAGAATTACACTTAGAGGAAACAGTGATAAACTGTATAGAATGAAAGGACAAGACATAAATAGGTATATAGATATATGCATGCATAAATACATATACGTGTGTAAACTAGAGCTAAGAGGTTAATAGTCAAAGAAATGGGAAAAGAAACAAATGTGGGTAAATTTATATGTCACAAAGAAGCTCATGGCAGGAGGGGGGAGAACATCAATACGCCGGAAGGGTAAAGAGATTGGAGATATGAAATACTAAACTCTTACTGACCCAAAGAGGGAAGAACAATCCAATCCATTGGGGAAGAGAATAGATCTGCACCCTATAGGGGAGTAGAAGGGTAACAAACAGACTGGTGGGAGGGAAACAGTACAAGGGAGGGAGAAGTTGGGAGGCAATTTTAAAAAGACTACAGGGAAAATAAGGGGGGGGAATAAGAAGGGAGGCAGCTAGAAAGGGAAGTAAAATAAGGGTGGGAACTAGGGGGACTGAATATAAACAAACATTGCTGTAGAAGGAAATAGTGAAAGAAGAAAAGGCAGGACCAGGAGTAGAAATCAAAATGCTGGGAAATACACAACTAGTAATCATAACTCTGAATGTGAATGGAATGAACTCATCCATAAAATGCAGGTGAATAGCAGAGTGGATTAGAATCCAAAACCCTACCATATGCTGTTTACAAGAAACACACATGAGGAAGATAGATACACATAGGGTGAAAGTAAGAGGATGGAGCCAAATCTACTGGCCATCAACTGATATAAAGAAGTTGGGAGTCACAATCATGATATCTGACAAAGCCAAAGTAAAAATAAATATAGTTAAAAGAGATAGGGAAAATAATTACATCTTGATAAAAGGCAATGAGAACATATCTGTATTTAACATTTATGCACCAAATGGCACAGCATCCACATTTCTAAAGGAGAAATTAGAGGAGCTCAAGGATGAAATAGACAGAAAAACTATACTAGTGGGAGATCTGAAACTTCCTCTATCCAAACTAGATTAATCAAACCAAAAAATAAATAAGAAAGAGGTAAGAGAAGTGAATGAAATCTTAGAAAATTTAGAGTTAGTAGACATATGGAGAAAAATAAATAGGGACAAAAAGGAATATACCTTCTTTTCAGCAGCACATTGTACATTTACAAAAATTGACCATGTATTAGGGAATAAAAACATTATAAATGAGTGCAAAAGGGCAGAAATAATAAATGCAACCTTCTCAGATAATAATGCAATGGAAATAATAATTAGTAAGGGTACCTGGAGAGGTAAATAAAAAATTAATTAGAAATTAAACAGTACAATTCTTCAAAACTTATTAGTCAAAGAACAAATTGTAGAAACAATTAATTAATTCATTGAAGAAAATGACAATGATGAGACATCCTTTCAAAATCAATGGGATGTAGCCAGACCAGTGCTCAGGGGAAACTTTATATCCTTGAGTTCATATATGAACAAATTAAGAAGGGCAGAGGTCAATGAATTGGGCATGCAAATTAAAAAACTAGAACGCGAACAAATTAAAAATCCTCTGATGAAGACTACATTAGAGATCCTAAAAATCAAAGGAAAAATTAATAAAATTGAAAGTCAAAGAAGTACTGATTTAATAAATAAAACTAGAAGCTGGTACTTTGAAAAAACAAATAAAATAGACAAAGTACTAGTCAGTCTAATTTAAAAAAGGAAAGAAAAAAACAAATTGACAGTATCCAAAATGAAAAGTGAAACCTCACCTCTAATGAAAAGGAAATTAAGGCAATCATTAAAAACTACTATGCCCAATTATATGGAAACAAATATGGCAATCTAGGTGATGTGGATGAATGCTTACAGAAATATAAATTGCCTAGACTAACAGAGGAAGAAATAAATTACTTAAACAAACCCATATCAGAAAAAGAAATTGAGCAATCCATCAAAGAACTCCCTAAGAAAAAATCCCCAGGTCCAGATGGATTCACAAATGAATTCTATCAAACATTCAAAGAACAACTAATCCCAATATTATACAAACTATTTGACAGAAAAAGCCAAGAAGGAGTTCTACCAAATTCATTTTATGACAGAAACATGGTACTGATCCCAAAGCCAGCCAGTTCAAAAACAGAGAAAGAAAACTATAGACCAATCTCCCTAATATAGATGCATATAGATGCAAAAATCTTAAATAGGATACTAGCAAAAAGACTCCAGCCAGTCATCACAAGGGTCATCCACTATTACCAGGCAGGATTCATACCAGGAATGCAAGGATGGTTCAACATTAGGAAAACTATCAGCATAATTGACCATATTAACAAGCAAACTGACAAAAATCACATAATTATCTCAATAGATGCCAAAAAAGCCATTGATAAAATACAGCACCCATTACTATTGAAAACACTAGAATGTATAGGAATAGAAGGACCTTTCCTAAAACTAATAAACAGTATAAATCTGAAACTATCAGCAAACATCTTCTGCAATGGGGATAAACTAGAAGCCTTCCCAATAAGATCAGGAGTGAAACAAGGATGCCCATTATCACCTCTATTATTTAACATTGTACTAAAAACACTAGTAGTAGCAATTAGAGAAGGAAAATAAATTGAAGGTATTAAAATTGGCAATGAGGAGACCAAACTATCACTCTTTGCAGATGATATGATGGTCTACTTAAAGAATCCTAGAGAATCAACCAAAAAGTTACTCAAAATAATCATCAACTTTAGCAAAGTTGCAGGATACAAAATAAACCTGCATAAGTCATCAGCATTTCTATATATCTCTAACCCATTTCAGCAGCAAGAATTAGAAAGTGAAATACTATTCAAAATCACCCCAGACAATATAAAATACTTAGGAATCTATCTGCTGAGACAAACACAGGAACTATATGAACACAACTACAAAACACTCACACAGCTAAAAGTAGATCTAAACAATTGGAAAAACATTGATTGCTCATGGGTGGGATGAGCTAATATAATAAAAATGACAATCCTACCCAAATTAATTTACTTATTTAGTGCCATACCCATTGAACTACCAAAAAACTTCTTTACTGAATTAGAAAAAAAACATAACTAAGGTCATTTGGAAGAACAAAAGATCAAGGACATCCAGGGAATTCATGAAAAAAAATGCAAAGGAAGGAGTCCCAGATCTCAAACTATACTATAAAACTGGTTATCAAAACAATTTGGTACTGGCTAAGAGACAGAAAGGAGGATCAGTGGAATAGACTTGGGGTAAATGACTTCAGCAGGACAGTCTATGATAAAGCCAAAGATACCATTATTTGGGACCAAAACCCACTTTTTGATAAAAACTGCTGGGAAAATTGGAAGAAAGTATGGGAGAGATTAGGTTTGGATCAACATCTCACTCCCTACACCAAGATAAACTCAGAATGGGTGAATGACCTGAATATAAAGAAGGAAACTATAAGCAAATTAGTACAACACTGAATAGTATACTTGTCAGATCTTTGGTAAAGGAAAGACTTTAAAACCAAGTAAGAGCTAGAAAAAAATCACAAAATGTAAAATAAATAATTTTGATTATATCAAATTAAAAAGTTTTTGTACAAACAAAATGAATGCATCCAAAACTAGCAGGGAAGCAACAAATTGGGAAACAATCTTCATTACAAAAATCTCTGACAAATGTCTAATTGTTCAAATTTATAGAGCTAAACCAGTTGTACAAAAATCAAGCTATTCTCCAATTGAAAAGTGGGCCAGGGACATGATTAGGCACTTTTCAGTTAAAGAAATCAAAACTATTAATAAGCACATGAAAAAGTGCTATCAATCTCTTGTAATCAGAGAAATGCAAATCAAAACAACTTAGGTATCACCTCACACCTAGCAGATTGTCTAACATGACAGCAAAGGGAAGTAATGAATGTTGGATGGGGATATGGCAAAGTTGGGACATTAATGCATTGCTGGTGGAATTGTGAATTGATCCAACCATTCTGGAGGGCACTTTGGAACTATGCCCAAAAGGCGCTAAAAGACTGTCTGCCATTTGATCCAGCCATAGCACTGCTGGGTTTGTACCCCAAAGAGATAATAACAAAAAAGACATGTACAAAAATATTCATAGCTGTGCTCTTTGTTTCCATGTTTGTTTGTTTGGAAAATGAAGGGATGTCCTTCAATTGGGGAATAGCTGAATAAATTGTGGTATTTGTTGGTGATGGAATATTATTGCACTCAAAGGAATAATAAGGTGGAGGAATTCCATGGGGGCTGGAACAACCTCCAGGAATTGATGCAGAGTGAGAGGAGCAGAACCAGGAAAACATTGTCCCCAAAACTGATACACTGTGGTAAAATAGAATGTAATGGATTTCTCCATTAGTCACAATGCAATGACCCTGAACAATTCGGAGGAATCTATGAGAAAAACCACTATTCACATCCAGAGGAAACACTGTGGGAGTAAAAATACCAAAGAAAAACAACTGCTTGAATACATCGTTTGAAGGCATATTGTTGGGAATGGAGACTCTAAATGAACATCCTATTGTAAACAACACCATGGAAATGGGTTCTGATCAAGGACACATGTAATACCCAATGAAATTGCATGTTGGTTGTGGGAAGAGTGGGTGGAGGGGAAGAAGGGAAATAATGTGATTATTGTAACCGAGTAATAATGTTCTAAATTGACTAAATAAACTTATTCAAATGAAAAAAATAAGAACAAAGTCCTAATGACACAAGTAGAACCAAAAGAAGATTATATTCAGCAATAGAAATATTGCTTGAAGAATAATGTGTATGTACACCTCCAGAGAAAGAATTATTTAACAGAAATTAGTAAGACATAGATTTATATATTCATATATCTTTTTGCCTTCTTTAATGGGGGAAGGGAGGTATGGAGAGAAGGAGTTAACTGGATATTTTAATGTAACAGACACACAAATAAAAAAGAATCATCTCTAACTTCCAAAAGAAACACCCTTACCTAACTGTAGTTTCTTACTTCTGAGATTATTTCCAATTTATTCTTTATATATATTTCATATATACATAGCATTTTGCATATTATCTTTATAATTAGATGAGTTTCTTGAAGGCAAAGACTATTTTTTTCTTCCTATCCCCAGTGCTTAGAACATAGTTGGTGTTCAATAAATGCTTGTTGACTGGGCTTGAATTTACCCAAGTTAATGCCAGTAATAAATAGTAGAGTTCAAGACTTCTGGTTCTCAGTCCAAATAGCTTTATAAGACCAGTAATAAAACAATCTCTTTGGCCCGAACCTCTTACTCTTGTTTTATAGAGAGGATCTCCAAACCAAAAACATTACAGATTGGTGAGATATTGACTGAACCACCACTTTTCAGTACTAAAGGGCCGTCTTTTTCTTATTATTTGAAGTATAAATATATATTTTTATTTTTTATACATGCCATAATATACTATGCAATTTAACAATAATATAATAATGTGTTTTGTATAAATATGTAATAAATTATAATAAATATGCTTATCCAACTGAAACAAATTCTCACATTAGATATATTTAAAAATCTGTTTCCTTCCCCTCCTCTCTCCCTCTTCCCAAGAATTAAGGTAATGTTATATAGGTTGTACCTCTATTATCATATGATACACATTTCCTTATTCATCAGGTTGTGAAAAAAGCCATATGTTGCTTATACTAGAGAAAAGTTCATGAAGGAAATAAAAGGAAGAATTATATGTTTTAATCATCATTCAGATGATGTCTGTTCCTTTTATGGCAATGGCTAGCTTTGTTTTGGATCATGAGTTGCTTGGAATTGTCCTTGTTGAAAACAGTTCAGTCATTCACATTTGATCATCATATGTTATTATTTTTACTACACTCTCCTTGTTCCATATTATTATTCTGAAGACTACAAAGGATCCTGGAGGTCATAGGATCAAGGATTTAGAGCTAGAAGAGAATTTAGGGGCCCCTTATAGATTAAGAAAATGAGTTTGAGTTCCTCCCTGCCCAGCTTTCATTTTAAAGAGGATAGAACTGAGCAACTTGCTTCAAGGGACAGAGCTAGTAAATGACAGATCAGGGCTTAAATTTGGGTCTTTTGATTCCAAATTTGACACCCTTCTCACTCCACTACTCTGCCCTTAGACTACCAGAACCATATATTCCAGACCACAGGCGCATGTCAAAAGCATTATGTGGTCTATACTGGAAACAGAGGCACTAGGTGAAAACAGAGGCAGGTGTTGCCCCCATATAAAAGCTCAGTATAAGTTTTGCTTAAGTATGCTAGTATTTAAGTAGTTTGGAAGAGGAGGAAGCACTGAGAAATTTTGGATTCTTTTCCACATTATTTAGATTATTAGTATATCTTAGATTTATGTTCTGATCCCTCTCATCCTACTCTGACCATACATGCACATAATCATATCTCAAGAGACTTCAGGTAGGTATTGACTATGAATGTTATGAGTTCAGCATACCAGAGGGAGTTGCAATAGTAGCCCCTAGCACTGTGGAACGGCATGTATACATTCCTGGCACACTTACTTTCTGCCCCAGGTGAATTTTAATAGACACACAGCTGGGGAAGGGGTCAGGATGTCTAGGTTCTTGAGCCAACACACCTGGAACAGAAAGCAGGTGAGTCAAGAGTGTACATTTGCCATGCCATAGGGCTATGAGCTCCCTCTGTAGTTCATTTGATGTGCTGATCTCATGGTATTACTACAAGACCAGAACAAATGGTTGTAGGATATTGCCAGAATGATTAGCTGTGATATAGAAAGGACTAGGATGGTCATAGAATAATAGATTTAAAGCCAGATGGAAATTTAAAGGCCATTTAGTCCACCCCCTTTCTTTACCACTCTCTACCCCATTTCATAGATAAGGAACTAAGGCAGAGAGAGAGAGAGAGAGCAAATAACTGGAGAAGGTCACATGAGTATTACATGGCAAAGCTGGGGAGTGGACCCATGATTTCTGACTCCAAATGTAGCTCTCCTTCCACAAGGTTTCATGTCTAATGAAGGTAGGGCTAGAAGCTTATGGGGCAGCTAAGTGGCAAAGTAAATATAGTACATTGCCTGGAATTTAGAAGACTAATCTTCCTGAGTTCAAATTTGGTTTTAGATACTTAGTAGCTATGTGACTCCGTGCAACTCATTTAATTCTCTTTGCCTCAGTTTTCTCATCCATTAAATTAACTGGAGAAGTAAATGGAAAACTCCTCCAATATCTCTGTCAAGAAAACTTCAAATGGGATCACAGTCAGACCTGAATGACATGACTCAACAACAACTTTTGAGTTGATACAAGTCACTGTATGTCTCTTGTCAGCCATAACCTCCTTCCTTATCTTCTCCTCCCCTTTACCAACCAAGAATGTCAAAAGGGATCATAAGATCTGATATTTAGAGCTAAAAAGAATCTTAAGGGTTGTGCAGTCTAAGTTTTTCATTTTCCAGACAAAGAAACAATGGCTTAGTGAGGGAAAGTGACTTGCCCAATGTCAGATACTAAATGGAAGAACAGATTTGAAACCAGACCTTCTAAATCCAAATCTTGTACTATTTCTATGAACTCATGGATAGATATTTGTTACTCTGGGCATAGCTGGTGGTATTTCAAAAGATGGTCAAATGAAATAATATTTTAAAAAATTCTTAACACAATGTTTGGAACATAATAGCAGTATGTACATGCTTATTCCCTATTCCCAGATGACTCATTTGTTCATTGGCAATTAATTTTTCTTAAACTGCATGGTGATAAAACTTCTCTTGAATTTGGTCATTTTAGGAAAAAAGGCAAAATATTCAAATTAGTTTTTCTACATTGTATAAACTAAATGGGTTAATTAACTAGTAATTTCACTATTTAGTATATTTGAGTCCTTATGATACCATTTGGAATGTTTTACTTTCAGTCATAATACGATATCTAGCACTCATTCATGATTAACTTCAATAATAATTTATCTAAGGTTTGCTATGCACAAGACACTGAGCTAGGACCTGGGGAATAAAAAAAAAATGAAACAGTCAATGTACTCTAGAAACTTATACTCCATTGTAGCAGGTAAATAAACATGAAATATGTACAAATTTGGGAAAGGGAACACTTATCTGTCCCATTTTCAAGGGGGAAAGTGCACTGTTTTATGAAATGAAAGGCTTTACTTTCATTTTAGCTCCTTTTTAAAAAACCTAGAAGATTATGAAGCAAATAGATATATGCAAGGAATAAAAATAAAGTAGTAATAATGATAATAGTGAAAACTCTCAATGCTTTACTGTTTGCTAAGGACTTTCTATACAATATCTTGTCTGATACTCAGAAAAATCACGTGAGACAGGTTCATAGGCACTGTTACCTTATTTTATAAATGGCTAAACTGAGGCTCAAAGAGATTAAGTTATATGCCCAAAGTTATGCAGCACAGCAAGGTGGCATAATAGATAGTGTCCTGGGCCTGGAATTGGGGAAACTTATCTTCCTAAACTCAAAACTGGCCTCTGTCATGTGCTAGCTATGTGATCCTGAGTAAGTAATTTAACTCTGCCTCAGTTTCTCATCTGTAAAATGAGATAGAGAAGGAAATGGCAAACCACTCCACTGTCTTTCCCAAGAAAATCCCAAATGGGGTTATGAAGAGTTGGACATGACTGAAAAAACAGAACAATAAAGATTATTCAACATATGAGAGATGAGAAATACTCTAAGTTTAGCAGCCTATCCATTATGACATATAGCCTCTGAATATGCATTTTCTAGATGCTTTAAGATTGAAATATAGAACATTTAATGATGTTTCACTTAATTAGTAATAACAACTTGAATTTACATAGCACTTTAAGTTCCACAAAATATTTTCTTCAGAAGCATGTGAAGTGGGGTGAATATTACTAGACATATTTGACAGGAGAGGTCACTGAAGGCCTGATTATGGGACTTATGGTTGTAGACGTAGAGCAAAGATACTGGTCTGGTTTGCATACTAGGGCCTGGAGTCAGGAGGACTTGGGTTCAAATCCAGCCTTAGGAACTTAGTAATTTTTTGAGCCTATGCAAGTCATTTAACCTCTGTTTGCCTTGGTTTCCCATCTATAAAATGAGCTGGAGAAGAAAATGGTACCACTTTGCCAAGAAAATTCCAAATGGGCTCACAAAGAGTTGGATGGGACTAAAGGAACTAAACAATGAAAGGTATGGGGAGACTCAATGACCATGGTACTGTATTCTAAGGGAGCTTCAAAAGTGATCTTATGTTCCAGAAATTCTTATGTTGAGAGAGGGAAGGGGGCGGGATATAATTGGGGAATTAAAAAAAAAAACAAAGAAAGAAAAACTTTGCTTGTATCTTGGACTACATATTCCAAATATTGTTCTTACATAAAACAGAATCTATATTTCCTTACATATTATAAAATCCACTGCCTGAATAGTAGTATGTTCCACAACACAGCATCCTAGACACCCCCCAAAAAAACAAACAAAAAACAATGGCCATATGTTCAAAGAAGTGTGTTCCATGTCCAACTACCATAGAATTCATTGTTCAATTCATCTTGACCAATGAGAGGGAGGTTGAATCAGGTCAAAATAGAGCACAGAGGAGCATAGTCAAGATGGTGGCAAAGAGGCAGTGAAAGTTCAGACCTCTGAAAACCCCTTCTCACCAATTAAAAACAAAGTGTTCTTAGGGGACAGAAAACCAAATCTAACAACAGGAGAGAGCTAAGGAACCCTCCTGCTGGGCTCAACTTAAAAGGCACCCCCCAAATCCTGAATATATATATACAACTAGAGTTTAAAAAGAGGTTTATACTAAGAAATTGGAAAAGAAACAAAATGGGGTAAATTTATGTCACAAAGAAATGCATGGTGGGAGGGGGGAGAACATCAATGCCCTGGAAGAGGTTGGATATAGGAAATATTCAATTCTTAAGTGCATTACAATTGACTCAAAAAAGGAAGAACTATCAAATACATTGGGGCAGAGAATTGCTTTTTGTCCTATAAGGAAGAAGAAGGGTAACAAACAGACTAGTGGGGAGGGAAGCAATACAAGAGAGGGAAAGAGTGGGGGGTCAGACTAAAGAAAATGATAGAGGAATAAGAAGGGGGGGAGTAGAAAGCAGAGTAAAATAAGGGTGGGAATTAGGGGGCACAATTAAAAACAAAACACTGGTGTAGAAGGAAATAGTGAAAGAAGAAAGAGAAAGACTAGGAGTGGAAATCAAAATGCTGGGAAATACATAGCTGGTGGAATGAACTCACCCATAAAACACAAGTGAAGAACAGAGTGGATTAGAAACCAAAACCCTACCATATGTTGTCTGCAAGAAACACAAATGAGAAAGGTAGACACACACATAGGGTAAAATTAAGGGGATGGAGCCAAATTTATTGGGCATCAACTGATAAAAAGAAGGCAGGAGTCACCATCATGATATCTGACAAAGCCAAAGTAAAAATAGATCTAGTCAAAAGAGACAGGGAAGGTAATTACATCCTGATAACAGGCAGTATAGACAGTGAGGAAGTATCAGCAATCAAAGTGTATGCACAAAATGGCATAGCATCCAAATTTCTAAAGGAGAAACTAGTAGAAATGAAGGAGGAAATAGATATCAAAACTATACTAGTGGGAGACCTGAACCTACCACTATGAAATTTAAATAAATCAAATTAAAAAAATGAGAATGAAGTAAGAGATGTTAATGATATCTTAGAAAATTTAGAGTTAATAGATATATGGAGGAAAATAAAAAGGGACAAAAAGGAATACATCTTCTTTACAGCAGCACATGGTACATTCACAAAGATTGACCATGGACTAGGGCATAAAAAACATGGCAAAAGTGCAAAAGAGCAGAAATAATAAATTCAACTTTATTAGCCCAAAAGCAATGAAAATAATAATTTGTAATGGTGCATGGAGAATCAAACAAAAAATTAATTGGAAATTAAACAATACAATTCTCCAAATTTGGTTAAAGACCAAATCAGAGAAACAATTAATAATTTCATTGAAGAAAATTTCAATGATGAGACATCCTTTCAAAATCAATGGGATGTAGCCAGACCAGTGCTCAGGGGAAAAATTTATATCCTTGAGTTCATATATTAACAAATTAGGGAGGACAGAGATCAATGAATTGGGCAAGGAAATTAAAAAAATAGAAAGTGAAAAAATTAAAAATCCTCAGATGAAGACTAATTAAGGATCCTAAAAATCAAAGGAGAAATTAATAAAATTGAAAGCCAAAGAACTATGGATTTAATAAATAAAAATAGAAGCTGTTAGTTTGAAAAAAATAGACAGAATACTGGTCAATCTAATTTTAAAAAGGAAAGAAGAAAACCAAATTGACAGTATCCAAGATGAAAAGGGAGACCTTACCTCTAATGAAAAAGAAATTAAGGCAATCATTAAAAATTATTAAACCCAAATATAGGGAAATAAATATGGAGATCTAGGTGATATGGATGAATATTTACAAAAATATAAATTACCTAGACTAACAGGGGAAGAAATAAAATGCCTAAACAACCATATCAGAAAATGAAATTGAACAAGCAGTCAAGAAACTCGCTAAGAAAAAATTCCCAGAATTTGATGGATTCACAAATGAATTCTGTCAAATATTCAAAGAACAACAAATCCCAATATTATACAAACTATTTGACAGAATAAGTAAAGAAGGAATTCTACCAAATTCTTTTTATGACACAAATATGGTACTAATTCCAAAGCCAAGCAGGTCAAAAACAGAGAATGAAAACTAAAGACCAATCTCCTTAATGAACGTAGATGCGAAAATCTTAAATAGGATACTAGCAAAAAGACTCCAGCAAGTCATCACAAGGGTTATTCACTATGACCAGGTAGGATTAATACCAGAAATGCAAGGATAGTTCAATATTAGGAAAACCATCCACATAATTGACCATATTAACAAGCACACCAAGAAAATCACATGATTATCTCAATAGATACAGAAAAAGCCTTTGACAAAATACAATACTCATTCCTTTTGAAAACAATAGAAAGCATAGGAAGGGCCTTTTCTAAAAATAATAACCTATATATCATCAGCAAATGTCATCTGTAATGGGGATAAACTAGAAGCCTTCCCAATAAGATCAGGAGTGAAACAAGGATGCCCATTATTACCTCTATTATTTGACATTGTACTAGAAACACTAATAGTAGCAATTACAGAGGAAAAAGAAATTGAAGGTATTAAAATTGGCAATGAGGAGACCAAGCCATCACTCTTTGCAAATAATATGATGGTCTACTTAAAGAATCCTAGAGAATCAACCAAAAAGCTAGTCAAAATAATCATCAACTTTAGCAAAGTTGCAGGATTCAACATAAACCCACATAAGTCATCAGAATTTCAATATATTTCCAACACATGTCAGCAGCAAGAATTAGAAAGAGAAATTCCATTTAAAATCACCCTAGACAATATAAAATACTTGGGAATCTATCTCCTAATACAAAAACAGGAACTATATGAACACAACTACACAATTAAAACTAGATGTAAACAATTGGAAAAACATCAATAGCTCATGGGTAGGGGAAGCTAACATGATAAAAATGACAATCCTTCCGAAATTAATTCATTATTTAGTGCCATACCCATTGAACTATCAAAAAACTTTTTTATTGAATTAGAAAAAAAACCATAACAAAGTTTATTTGGAAGAACAAAAGATTAAGGATATCCGGGAAATAATGAAAAAAAAATGGGAAGGAAGGTGGCTTTGCAGTCCCAGATCTCAAATTATGCTATAAAGGAGTAGTCATCAAAATAATATGGTACTGGCTAAGAGACAGAAAGGAGAATCAGTGGAATAGACTTGGGGAAAGTGACCTCAGCAAGACAGTCTATGATTAGCCCAAAATTCTAAGTTTAGCACCAAAATCCTCTATTTGATAAAAACTGCTAGGAAAATTGGAAGGCAGTATGGGAGAGATTAGCTTTGAATCAACATCTCACACCCTACACCAAAATAAACTCCGAATGGTTAAATGACTTGAATGTAAAGAAGGAAACCATAAGCAGTAAATTAGGTAAACACAGAAAAGTATACATGTCAAATCTTTGGGAAAGGAAAGAATTTAACACCAAGCAAAAGTTCAAAAAAATCATAAAATGTAAAATAAATAATTTTGATTACATTAAAGTAAAAAGTTTTTGTACAAACAAAACCAAATGCAACCAAAATTAGAAGGGAAGAAATAAATTGGGAAACAATCTCCATAACAAAAACCTCTGACAAAGGTCTAATTACTGAAATTTATAATGAGCTAAATCAATTATTCAAAAAATCAAGCCATTCTCCAATTGATAAAAAGGCAAGGGATATGAAAAGGCAAATTTCAGTTAAAGAAATCAAAACTATTAATAAGCACATGAAAAAGTGTTCTAAATCTCTTATAATCAGAGAGATGCAAATCAAAACAACTCTGAGGTATCACCTCCCACCTAGCAGATTGGCTAACATGACAGCTATGGAAAGTAATGAATGCTGGAGGGGATGTGGCAATGTTGGGACATTAATGCATTGCTGATGGAGTTGTGAATTAATCCAACCATTTTGGAGGGCAATTTGGAACTATGTCCAAAGGTTGCTAAAAGACTGTCTGCCCTTTGATCCAGCCATAGCACTGCTAAAGAGATAATACCCAAAGAGATAATAAGGAAAAATACATGTACAAGAATATTCATAGCTGTACTCTTTGCAGTACCAAAAAAACTGGAAAATGAGGAGATGCCCTTCAATTGGGGAATGGCTAAACAAACTGTGGTATATGTTGGTGATAGAATACTATTGTGCACAAAGAAATAAACTGGAAGAATTCCATGTGAATAGGAATGAACTCCAGGAAAAGTGTGAAAGTACCCAGAGACTGATACACTGTGGTACAATCAAATATAATAAACTGCTCCATTAGTGGCAATGAAGTTATCCTGAACAACCTGGTGGGATCTACAAGAAAGAACACTATCCACATTCAGAGGAAAAACTGGGAGTACAAACACTGAAGAAAAACAATTGCTTGATTACATGGGTCAAGGGGCATATGATTGGGGATATAGACTCTAAATGACCATCCTAGTGCAAACATCAACAACATGGAAATAAGATCTGATCAAGGACACATGTAATGCCCAGTGGACTTGCATGTCAGCTATGGGAAGGGTGAGAGGAGGGGATGGAGGGAAAAATATTATTATTGTAAACAAGGAATAATGTTCGAAATTGACTAAAAAAATAGAGCACAGAGTTGAAACTAGACAAGATTACAGGAATGTATGATGGAAGAAACACAAAAGTGGTAAGTTTAGAGAGGAAAAATATGGAAGTCTAGCTTCATGGCTCTAGGCCACAAGTTTTAGGTCATGTGTTCTTATCCTGAATGTTGCAACTCTCAATGGGGCCTATGAACTTGGATGGGGGAAAAGCATTTATTTTTCACTAACATTTGGTTTCTTTTTCAATTTAAATATATTTAATTTTACGCATTTAAAATCATTCTGAAAAGGTAATCATGGGCTCTACTGAATTGTCAAATACACACAGGGAAGATTATTTGTTCTTGGGGCTGAGGCAAGACAGTGCAGTTCAAGCAACAACCCCCTAACCTCACCCAACATTCTTCTTCAAACAGTATTAAAATAACTCCTTAAATCAAATTTTGTACTGGCAGAGCCAGCAAAAGTTAAGAGTGAACATTTTTCCAAACTGAAACAACTTAGGAAGTTTGCAAGAAAGGTCTGTGACACTGGGGTAGGAGCCATTCCAGAGTGTACATGACTGTAGCTCAAGTTGTGGGCTTTGAAGTAACATCAAAAGGCGAGCAGTAGCAACCATAGGTTTGAAAGCTCTCTGCCAAGAGATGATAAGAAAGTCAGAAAACTGGTCAAAAAAAAGATTACCAGGGACCCATTTCTGGTACTGGATACAGTTTAGGGACAATGACTGGTAACATTGCTGCCCATAAGCAGTCTCAAAATTTCATCATTTCAGAGTAAAGTGATCCTCTTGTGGTTGGTGATAAGGGAGCAGAGGTTTTGGTTACAGTTACAAGGAATTAAAAGCAGTACAGGAAAGACTGGGAAAAGAAATTAGAGTGATGTAAGAAAATTATGAAAAAAAATTGTTGTTTGTCCTTTGTTTTTAAAGAAGATCAATGCTATTATAATGAATTTTGTTTTGAGTTGTAAATGAATTGGATTTTGATGAGTCACTTGCAAAAATTCATCAGCCTCACTCTCTCTTTTAGACTTTCAGACTTATTGAAGTTCAATGGCAAGATAAAAGTCAAAATGCCTAGTGATGGCCCAGGATGCAGTGGATGATCTTGTCATTGTAGATGTCTGATCAAGCTATAAGAGCTCCATAATGCTTACTTCAGCCACCTTCTTGGCCATTGAAACAAATTGTTCTTATTTGCCCATTCCTTCAGGAGGAGTATTCATTTAATTGGGGTAAACCTTACTCCTAGACCATTGCCATGTACATAGTCTGTCAGCTATTCTCAACCTGGTTTAATCAAGGTTTAGTTGATGTCTATGGGTTGTTCAGGGAAAACTAATGTCTCTGGTAAGAGGGCTTGCTGTGGTTCCAAGAAGCTGTAACATACATTGCAGCCATATCCCAAAAAGAGAATTAACAGTATGGTAAAAGAGATACAAAAAATACTGAAGAAAATAACATCTTACAAACAAAGTTTACCTAATAAAAGAGTTACAAAAATTTCCTGGAAAAAAAAGAACAAGCAGAATAGGCCAAATGGAAAAGAAGGTATAAAGATTCAGTAAAGAAAATATTTTTTTTTAAATAGAAGAATTGACCAAATGGAAAAGGGGGCACAAACACTTACTGAAGAAAATAATTCCAAAAAATTAAAATTGGCAAGTGAAAGGTAATGGCTCCAAGAAACATCAAGAAAGTGTAATATAAAACAAATCAGAAGTATTAAAAAAAAACCGTAGCAAAAGTGAAATATCTAAGCAAACAAACAACTGACCTGGAAGGCAATGATCAAAGAAGGGGCCTAGATAATATATTTTTTAAAGAAATTATAGAGGAAAATGATCTGATGTCTTAGAAATGAAAAGAATCCAGCTTTTTTTGTGAGACACACTTGAAACACACAGAGAATTAAAATTAGAAGCTGAAGCAGACTCTATTATGCATCAGCTGAAATAAAGAGTAAAGGAGGTGAGGGTAGCAAATGTGATCTCAGACAAAGCAAAAGCAAGAGATAATCAGAAAAATTACATTTTGCTAAAATATATTAATTTTACAGCAAGTTCTCTGAGAAATACCTCATTTCTCAAATATAAAGGATCATTCTCCAATTGATAAATGGTTAAGGGGTAGGAATAGGCTGTTTTTAAAAGAATAAATCAAAACTATCTACAATCATATGAGATAATGTTTTCAATGAATATTGATTAGAGAAATGCAAATTAAAATTCTGAAACACTATCTCACAAATATTAGAAATAATAAATACTGGAGGGAACTGGGGAAAATAAGTCCATTAATAACCTATTGGTGGGCTTGTGAATTGTTCTGGTCATCCTGGAAAACAATTTGCACCTATGCCCAAAGGGCACTCATATGCTTTCTTCATATGTTTTGATCCATCAATACTATTACTGGATCTATTCTCCAAAGAGATTAAAGAAAAAGGAAGAGAACCAATATGTATAAACACATTTATAGTAGTTCTTTTTTGAGGTGGCTAAGGATTGGAAATTGAGGAGACAATCATCAATCAAAGAAAGGGTAACAAATTGTGGCACATGGTTGTGAGAAAATACCATTTTAAAAAAATGACTGGTTTCAGAAAAAAAAGAAAACATGGCAAGACCTTTATGAATTGATATGAAGTGAGAAGAACTGGGAAATCACTGTGCCCAGTAACAGCAGTGTTGTAATTTGATCAGCCGTGAAAGACTTGGATATTGTGCTCAAGACAATGATTCAAGGAAATTCAAAAAGGCTTATGATGGAAAAAAAATACTATCCATTTTTATAAAGAAAACTGTTGAACTCTGGGCATATTTTAAAAAAATTATTAATTTCTTTATTTATTACATTAAATTTCCAAGGAAATTTCCTCCCTCTTTACCCTCCCTGAACTAGAGAAGGCATCCATCATTTGACAAAAAAAAAAAGATATATTACATATAAAACAATGCTTATTTATCAGTTCCTCTTCTGGTGATATGCACAAGTAATTCTTCAAACAATATTTCTTTTGCTGTATATAATGTTCTCTTAGCTCAGTTTGTTTCATGTTTCATAATTTCATGCAAGTCTTTCTATGTGTTTTAAAAAATTAATCTGCTTATCATTTCTTATGGCAAAGTAGTTTTCCATTACAGTCATATGCCACAATTTACTTATCCCATTCTTCAGCTGATGGACATCCACAAAGTTTCCAATTCTTTGCCACCACCAGGAAAGTTTTTATATTTATTTTAGAATGTATAAGTTCTTTTCCTTTTTCCTGAACATCTTAGAAAAATAAACCAATAGTGATATTTCTGGATCAAAAGGTATACAAAATTTTAGGTAGCTATTTGGGCATAATTCCAAATTGGATGGATTCACAATTTCACCAATAGTGTATTAGTATCTTCGTTTTTCAACACCCCCTTTGACATTTGTCATTCCCTTTTACAATTTTGGTCAACCTAGTATCCCTGATATGATAACTTGGAATAATTGTTATTTGCATTTCTCTAATCAAAAGTAACTTAGAGCATTTTTTCTTATAGTAATATATAGCTGTTTCTTTATCCAAAAGCTATCTGTTCATGTTTTTGACCATTTTTCAATTGAGGAATGGTTCATATTTTTACAAATTTGACAAAATTCTGTACATAATTTAGATATGAGCCCTATACCTGAGAAACTATCTATAATTTTTTTCCAAATGTATTGCTTTTTTTCTAACCTTGGCTACATTAATTTTATTTGTACAATGCCCTTTTAATTTAATGTATTCAAAATAATTCATTTTACATCTCACAATGCTTCCTATTTATTCTTTGTTCATGAAATTTACTCATTCTTGTTCTTCTAATTTACTTATGCTATCTCCCTTTATGCCTAGGCCATGTATCCATTTTTATTTTGGCAAATGTTGTAAAATATTGGTCTATATCTAATTTCTGCCAGCATCTTTCCAATTTTCTCAACATACTTTACAAAGTAATGAATTCTTATCCCAAAATCTTGTATCTCTAAATATTTTATTTTTTAATTTTTTTATAACGAATATCTTTATTATTATTCTCCTAACTTACACATAGGAAACTAAGTGACTTGTACAGCATCCCACCACTAGAAAAAACTGAGAATAGAATTTGGCCCTCCTAAATGCTAATACCTCTGGGCTCTGCCTGGACATTACTACATACTCTACCCTACCCCATAAGTTTATCACTTCTGCAGGTAGAAAGCCCAAAGATAAGTCTTCCAGAAAAATTTAAAACCTAGGTGGAGAAGTTTGTGTTACGTGTTCAGAGTGATTTCTTTTTTTTTTCTTTTTTTTTTAATTTTTATTTTGTCATATCCAAACATTATTAATTGGAAACAAAGATCATTTTCTTTTCTTCCCTTCCCCCCTCCCACCACCTCTCCCATAGCCCATGTATAATTCCACTGGGTATCACATGTGTTCTTGATTCAAATCCATTTCCCTGTTGTTCGTATTTGCATTAGAGTGTTCATTTAGAGTCTCTCCTCAGTCATATCCCCTCCAACCCTGTAGTCAAGCAGTTGCTTTTCATTGGTGTTTTTACTCCCACAGTTTATCTTCTGCTTGTGAATAGTGTTTTTTAGATCCCTGCAGATTGTTCAGGGACACTGCATTGCCACTAATGAAGAAGTCCATCACCTTCGATTGTACCACAATGTATCAGTCTCTGTGTACAATGTTTTCCTGGTTCTGCTCCTTTCGCTCTGCATCACTTCCTGGTGGTTGTTCCAGTCTCCATGGAATTCCTCCACTTTATTATTCCTTTCAGCACAATAGTATTCCATCACCAACATATACCACAATTTGTTTAGCCATTCCCCAATTGAAGGGCATCCCCTCATTTTCCAATTTTTGGCCACCACAAAGAGCTCAGCTATGAATATTCTTGTACAAGTCTTTTTCCTTATTATCTCTTTGGAGTAGAAGCCCAATAGTGCTATGGCTGGATCAAAGGGCAGACAGTCTTTTATCACCCTTTGGGCATAGTTCCAAATTGCCCTCCAGAATGGTTGGATTAATTCACAACTCCACCAGCAATGAATTAGTGTCCCCACTTTGCCACATCCCCTCCAGCATTCATTACTTTCCATAGCTGTCATGTTAGCCAATCTGCTAGGTGTGAGGTGATACCTCAGAGTTGTTTTGATTTGCATCTCTCTGATTATAAGAGATGTAGAACACTTTTTCATGTGCTTATTAATAGTTTTGATTTCTTTGGCTGAGAACAGCCTGTTCATGTTCCTTGCCCATTTTTGAATGGCTTGATTTTTTGTACAATTGATTTAGCTCTTTGTAAATTTGAGTAATTAAACCTTTGTCAGAGGTTTTTATGAAGATTGTTTCCCAATTTGTTGCTACCCTTCTGGTTTTAGTTAGATTGGTTTTGTTTGTACAAAACCTTTTTAATTTGATGTAATCAAAATTATTTATTTTACATTTTGTGATTTTTTTGAACTTTTGCTTGGTGTTAAGTTCTTTCCTTTCCCAAAGATTTGACATGTATACTATTCTGTGTTCACCTAATTTACTTATAGTTTTCTTCTTTATGTTTAAGTCATTCACCCATTCTGAATTTATCTTGGTGTAGGGTGTGAGGTGTTGATCAATTCCTAATCTCTCTCACACTGTCTTCCAATTTTCCCAGCAGTTTTTATCAAATAATGGATTTTTGTCCCAAAAGCTGGGGTTTTGGGGTTTGTCATAAACTGTCTTGCTGAGATCATTTACGCCAAGTCTATTCCACTGATCCTCCTTTCTGTCTCTTAGCCAGTACCAAATTGTTTTGATAACCAGTTTTATAGTATAGTTTGAGATCTGGGACTCCTTCCTTTGCATTTTTTTTTCATGATTTCCCTGGATATCCTTGATCTTTTGTTCTTCCAAATGACCTTAGTTATGTTTTTTTCTAATTCAGTAAAGAAGTTTTTTGGTAGTTCAATGGGTATGGCACTAAATAAGTAAATTAATTTGGGTAGGATTGTCATTTTTATTATATTAGCTCATCCCACCCATGAGCAATCAATGTTTTTCCAATTGTTTAGATCTACTTTTAGCTGTGTGGAAAGTGTTTTGTAGTTGTGTTCATATAGTTCCTGTGTTTGTCTTGGCAGATAGATTCCTAAGTATTTTATATTGTCTAGGGTGATTTTGAATGGTATTTTGCTTTCTAATTCGTGCTGCTGAAATGGGTTAGAGATATATAGAAGTGCTGATGACTTATGCAGGTTTATTTTGTATCCTGCAACTTTGCTAAAGTTGTTGATTATTTCAAGTAACTTTTTGGTTGATTCTCTAGGATTCCTTAAATAAACCATCATATCATCTGCAAAGAATGATAGCTTGGTCTCCTCCTTACCAATTTTAATACCTTCAATTTTTTTTTCTTCTCTAATTGCTACTGCTAGTGTTTCTAGTACAATGTTAAATAATAGAGGTGATAATGGGAATCCTTGTTTCACTCCTGATCTTATTGGAAAGGCTTCTAATTTATCCCCATTGCAGATGATGTTTGCTGATGGTTTTAGATATATACTGTTTATTATTTTTACGAAAGTCCCTTCTATTCCTATACTTTCTAGTTCTTTCAATAGGAATGGGTGTTGTATTTTATCAAAGGCTTTTTCTGCATCTATTGAGATAATTATGTGATTTTTGTCAGTTTGCTTATTAATATGGTCAATTATGTGGATGGTTTTCCTAATATGGAACCATCCTTGCATTCCTGGTATGAATCCTGCCTGTTCATAGTGGATGACCCTTGTGATGACTGGCTGGAGTCTTTTTGCTAGTACCCTATTTAAGATTTTTGCATCTATATTCATTAGGGAGATTGGTCTATAGTTTTCTTTCTCTGTTTTTGACCTGCCTGGATTTGGGATCAGTACCATGTTTGTGTCTTAGAATGAATTTGGTAGAACTCCTTCTTTGCCTATTCTGTCAAATAGTTTGTTTAATATAGGGATTAGTTGTTCTTTGAATGTTTGATAGAATTCATTTGTGAATCCATCTGGACCTGGGGATTTTTTCTTAAGGAGTTCTTTGATGGCTTGTTCAATTTCTTTTTCTGAAATGGGGATTTTAACGTAATTTATTTCTTCCTCTTTTAGTCTAGGCAGTTTGTATTTTTTTATATTGATCTATATCACCTAGATTGATATATTTGTTGCCATATAATTGGGCATAGTAGTTTTTAATGATTGCCTTAATTTCCTCTTCATTAGATGTGAGGTCTCCTTTTTCATCTTGGATACTGTCAATTTGGTTTATTTCTTTCCTTTTTTTAATTAGACTGACTAGTACTTTGTCTATTTTATTTGTTTTTTCAAAGTACCAGCTTCTAGTCTTATTTATTAAATTAATAGTTCTTTGACTTTCAATTTTATTAATTTCTCCTTTGAGTTTTAGGATCTCTAATTTAGTCTTCATCTGAGGATTTTTAATTTGATCACTTTCTAATTTTTTAATTTGCATGCCCAATTCATTGACCTCTGTCCTTCTTAATTTGTTAATATATGAACTCAAGGATATAAATTTCCCCCTGAGTACTGCTTTGGCTGCATCCCATAGCTTTTGAAAGGATGTCTCATCATTGTCATTTTCTTCACTGAAGTTATTAATTGTTTCTATAATTTGGTCTTTAACTAGCTGGTTTTGGAGAATTGTATTGTTTAATTTCCAATTAATTTTCGATTTAACTCTCCATGTTCCCTTACTAATTATTATTTTCATTGTATTGTGATCTGAGAAAGTTGTATTTATTATTTCTGCTCTATTGCACTTGTTTGAAATGTTTTTATACCCTAATACATGGTCAATTTTTGAGAATGTACCATGTGCTGCAGAAAAGAAGGTATATTCCTTTTTGTCCCTATTTATTTTTCTCCACATGTCTACTAACTCTAATTTTTCTAAGATTTCATTCACTTCTCTTACCTCTTTCTTATTTATTTTTTGGTTTGATTTATCTAGTTCAGATAGAGGAAGGTACAGGTCTCCCACTAGTATAGTTTTTCTATCTATTTTGTCCTTGAGTTCCTCTAGTTTCTCCTTTAGAAATTTGGATGCTATGCCATTTGGTGCATACATGTTGAGTACAGATATTTCCTCACTGTCTATACTGCCTTTTATTAGGATGTAATTACCTTCCCTATCTCTTTTAACTAGATTTATTTTTACTTTGGCTTTGTCGTATATCATGATTGCAACTCCTGCCTTCTTTTTGTCAGTTGATGCCCAATAGATTTGGCTCTATCCTCTTACTTTCACCCTATGTGTATCTTCCTTTCTCATATGTGTTTCTTTTAGACAGCATATGGTAGGGTTTTGGACTCTAATCCAATCTGCTATTCGCTTGCTTTTTATGGGTGAGTTCATTCCATTCACATTCAGAGTTATGATTACTAGCTGTGTATTTCCCAGCATTTTGATTTCTGCTCCTTTACCTGCCTTTTCTTCTTTCACTATTTCCGTCTACACCAATGTTTGCTTTTGAACAGTCCCTCTTGTTCCCACACTTATTTTACTTCCCTTTCTACCCCCCTCCCTATTTATCCCTCCCTTATTTTCCCTGTAGTCTTTCTAAAATTAACCCTCCTCTCCCTCCCTCTCTTGTATTGCTTTCCTACCCACCAGACCATTTGTTACCCTTCTACTCCCCTATAGGGTGCAAATCTATTCTCTGCCCCCAATGTATTGGATTGTTTTTCCCTCTTTGAGTCACTTTCAAAGGATGTAAAAGTTGAGTATTTCCTGTCTCTGACCTCTTTACCCTTCCAGTGTATTGATGTTCTCTCCCCTCCCACCATGAGCTTCTTTATGACATATAAATTTACCCCCATTTGTTTCTTTTCCCTTTTCTTTTAATATTAACCTATTTTTAAGCTCTAGTTATATATATATATATATATGCATACACATGCGTATGTATTTTTGCATGCATATATCTATATACCTATTTATGTCTTGTCCTTTCTTCCTATACAGTTTGTTGCTGTTCCCTCTAAGTATACTTCTTTTTGCTGCCCAGGTAATAACAACAGTTTTTAAGAGTTACCAATGACCTCTTTTCTTATAGGGATACACATCATTTTAACTTATTGAGTCTCTTAAAATTTTTTTTGTTTTTCTTTTCCCCCCTCTTTTTTAATTACCTTTTGATGATTCTCTTGAGTTCTATGCTTGGACATCAAATTTTCTGTTCAGGTCTGGTCTTTTCTTTGCGAATTCTTGAAATTCTTCTATTTTGTTGAATGACCATACTTTCCCCTGTAAGAATATAGTCAGTTTTGCTGGGTAGTTGATTCTCGGTTGTAGACTTAGTTCCCTTACTTTCTGGAATATCGTATTCCATGCCTTTCTTTTTTTCAGTGTGGATGCAGCCAGATCCTGAGTTATCCTCACTGTGGTTCCTTGGTATCTGAATGACTTTTTCTTGGCAGCTTGTAATATCTTTTCTTTGGTCTGATAGTTCTTGAAATTGGCTATAACATTCCTGGGTGTTGCCAGTTGGGGATTAAGTACAGACGGTGATCTGTGGATTCTATCAATCTCCCCATTTCCCTCTTGTTCAAGGATTTTGGGGCAGTTTTCTTTAATAATTTCCTGTAATATAATGTCCAGGCCTTTTCTTTTGTTATGGTCTTCTGGTAGGCCAATAATTCTTAAATTGTCACTCCTTGAATGATTTTCTAAATCCTCTATTTTGTGAATGAGATGCTTCATATTTTCCTCAATTTTTTCATTCTTTTGGTTTTGCTTTATAGTGTCCTGCTGCCTTGTGAGGTCACTCGATTCTAGTTGTTGTATTCTGGTTCTTAAAGACTGGATTTCATCCTTAGTTTTTTGGTCGTCCTTTTCCTTTTGGTCCGATTTTCTTTGGAGGTCATCTTTCATCTTCTTCACCTCATCTTTCATATGCTTTGCCTCATCCTTCATCTCCTCTGCCTCATTTTCCAACTGGTTGATTTTGGCTTTCAAGACACTATTTTCTGTTTCCGGATGATTTATCTTAGTTTTTAAGTTCTTTTCCCAATTGTCTTCAGCCTCTCTTAATTGTGTTTTGAATTGCATTTTGAGCTCTTCCAAAGCCTGTATCCAATTTGCTGGGATATCTGATTTTTCCTTTGCTGGGTCCCCTCCCCCCCTGTTTCATTCGCTCTTTGCTCATTACCTGTTCAGAAGCTGTCTATTATAATTTTTTCTTCTTTTTCGGTTGTTTGCTCAAGTTTACCCCTTCTTTGCTCCCTGTATTTGGCTGTGCTCTTGCTCCTCTCATTTTGTTTTGGTTTTGGGGCTGTCAGTCTCCCCTCTTGGAGCTTTGTCAGATCTCTTGGTACAGTCTCTAGGGGAGGAATGTTAGCTTCCCTGTCCTCTGGAGGCTTTTGATTGGATTGAGTTCAATTGGGTTGGGCTGCATGTGGTATGAAGCTCTGAGTCTCTGAAGACTCCTGGAAGGTTGGGCCACCCAGGCTCTCTCCAGTTCTCTCCAGCTGCTTCTCTGCTGTCCGCAAGTGCCTTTGCCTGCTTCCCTAAACTCTGAGGAGTTCTGATGGGATTAGGTTTAACTGGATTGATCTGGATGTGCCCCGAGGCAATGGTGAGACTGGAGCCGGATGGAGGGACCCAGCCATGGCCCTGTCTCTCCCTGGCTTCCTCCCTGCTGTCCAAGCTGGATGCGCCGAGCCCGGCATCCTGCTGCTCACAAGGTAGACCCTGCAAACCAGCACCTTTGCCAGCTCAGAGCTTCCCACTGCTGCTGGGGGGGAGGGGTCCTGTGACCTACCCTCTGCCTTCTCCTTACCCCAGAGTATTCTCAGATTCTGGCTTTTGGGGGGGGGCGTACCTTTTGATTTGAGTCCAGAAGGAGGGTTCCCTGCTTCTGTACTGTTGTTCAGATTGAATTTCGGTGCCCTAGGAGCATTCAGTCTGTATTGGCAAGGAAGGGTCTTCCACGAGGTCTGAACTTTTGCTGCTTGCTAACCTGCCATCTTGATTCCACCCCCCTCTAAATTTTTAAACACAAGATTGCTATACTATTTTACAACTGTTTGTTGTCTATCTGACATGAAGTATTGCTTATAATTGCTTATAATTTTTACTTTTTTTGCAGAATAGCTAATATGGAATTATATCTTGCATGATTTCACATCTATAATTGATGTAATTTTGCTTGCATTCTCCATGCTTTGAGGGGTTATAAGGGTGGGAGATAATTTGAAACTCAATTTAAAAAGAAAAAAAATTAAAATAAATAATTAATTTTTAAAAATTTTAAGAAGAAAAGAATTGTTTTTGTTTAGGATCTTGGGAGATGTTGAATCATTCAAAAAAGAATTGGTGATGGTTGTGCTTTCATGGGCAGTGAGTCTAAGCCAGAGGTTCTTAAACTTTCTTGGTTCATGACTCCCATGTTTCACTTCCATAAGCCAAAAGAAATATCAACAGTACCATTTATTAAGTAGTTAAGTCCAAATAACTTAATAAGTATTTATGCCCTAACAACTTAGTAGTTGAATAACTAATACATATACATTGAAAGAAAAATGATATTTTCATTGTTAGCTCATGTTGGGCATTGGGCTTCTCAAATACTCACCCTAATTTTCTGTTCCATAGCAACCAAAAACACAGATTTGTAAAGATATCCCATAGCCAATGAGACAGTTTGAAAAATAAATGTCATCATTAAAAGGATAAGTAAAATAAAATGTATCTAAAATTTTCCTAATATCTTAGAACTGAATGTATTCTAATCTAATGTTGAAACTGAACTACTTTTGCTTAATATTTTCAGGATATCTGACAAATGGTGACACATGTTTTACTTTGAAAATTGAAAATATCTAGAGGTGTCATCCCTCCTCTCAATTTGTTAAGGCAGCCAGAGCAATGCTGTGCACAGTTTGGCAACCAAGATTCTAAGGTGAAGAATACCAAGAGAATGACATATGGGATGTAGAAGAATGGGACGTAGGTGAAGGGCAGGACCATAAAGAAAAGGTATCTTTCCTGGGCTCTTAATTTTCTCACCCACAGTAAAGGATTGATGAAAGAGGTTTCTGGAATGCATAAACATTAGCCAACCTTGCCAGCCATATTCAACAGCTGGAGAGTTAATATTTAGCTAATATGAAAAAGTATCTTCCAAAAGGCAATCAGAAGGCAGATTCTGGTTATTAAGAAAGATTGAGGACTGATTTCCAAAATTTGTGTGTAGGGCCAAGAAAAGAATTTGAACTTTTCCAATAGTAAACTTTATTCTTTCTATTATTGTACAGTGCTCCTAATTTACAGCTAACTCTCCATTTTTATTATTATTTCAAAAAAAGCTGGGATCTTGGGGTTTATTGTATACTGCCTTGCTGAAGTCGCTTTCCCCAAGTCTATTCCACTGATCTTCCTTTCTGTTTCTTAGCCAGTACCAAATTGTTTTGATGACTGCTGCTTTGTAATATAGTTTAAGGTCTGGGACTGCAAGGCCCCCATCATATGTGTTTTTTTTCATTATTTCCCTGGATATCCTTGATCTTTTGTTATTCCGAATGAATTTTGTTATGGTTTTTTCTAAATCAGTAAAGAAATATTTTGGGAGTTAAGTGGGTATGGCACTAAATAGATAAATAAGTTTAGGTAGGATGGTCATTTTTATTATATTGGCTCGTCCTATCCATGAGCAGTTAATGTTTTTCCAATTGTTCAAGTCTAGTTTTAGTTGTGTGGAGAGTGTTTTGTAGTTGTGTTCATATAGTTCCTGTGTTTCTCTTGGGAGATAGATTCCTAGGTATTTTATTTTGTCTAAGGTGATTTTGAATGGGATTTCTGTTTCTAGTTTTTGCTGCTGAGCTGTGTTGGAGATATATAGAAAAGCTGATGACTTATGTGGGTTTATTTTGTATCCTGCAACTTTGCTAAAGTTGTTGATTATTTATTTCAATTAGCTTTTTGGTTGAATCTCTAGGATTCTTTAGGTAGACCATCATGTCATCCACAAAGAGTGATAACTTGGTCTCCTCCTTGCCTATTTTGATGCCTTCAATTTCTTTTTCTTCTCTAATTGCTACTGCTAGTGTTTCTAGTACAATGTCAAATAGTAGAGGTGATAATGGGCATCCTTGTTTCACTCCTGATCTTAGTGGGAATACATCTAGTTTATCCCCATTGCAGATGATATTAGTTGATGGTTTTAGATATATACTGTTTATTATTTTTAAGAATGACCCTTCTATTCATATGCTTTCTAGTGTTTTTAATAGGAATGGGTGTTGTATTTTCCCAAAGGCTTTTTCTGCATCTATTGAGATAATTATGTGATTCTTGTTGGTTTGCTTGTTGATGTGGTCAATTATGTGGATGGTTTTCCTAATATGGAACCAGCCCTGCATCCCTGGTATAAATCCTACTTGATCATGGTGGATGACCCTTCTGATCACTTGCTGGAGTCTTTTTGCTAGTATCCTATTTAAGATTTTTGCATCTATATTCATTAGGGAGATTGGTCTATAGTTTTCTTTCTCTGTTTTTGACCTGCCTGGTTTTGGAATCAGTACCATGTTTGTGTCATAAAAGGAATCTGGTAGAACTCCCTCTTTGCTTATTATGTCAAATAGTTTGTATAGTATTGGGATTAACTGTTCTCTGAATGTTTGATAGAATTCACTGGTGAATCCATCAGGCCCTGGGCATTTTTTCTTAGGAAGTTTTTTGATGGCTTGTTGGATTTCATTTTCTGATATGGGATTATTTAAGAATTCTATTTCTTCTTCTGTTAGTCTAGGCAGTTTGTATTTTTATTTATATTCATCCATATCACCTAAATTGGTGTATTTATTGCCATATAATTGGGCAAAGTAATTTCTAATGATTGCCTTAATTTCCTCTTCATAGGAGGTGCTATCCCCCTTTTCATCTTTGATGCTGTTAATTTGCTTTTCTTCCTTCCTTTTTTTAATTAGATTGACCAGTACTTTTCTATTTTGTTTGTTTTTTCAAAGTACCAGCTTCTAGTCTTGTTTATTAGCTCAATAGTTCTATCACTTTCGATTTTATTAATTTCTCCCTTAATTTTTAGGATTTCTAGTTTGGTTTTCTGCTGGGGGGTTTTAATTTGATTGCTTTCAATTTTTCAATTCAATTTTATTTTCATTCCTAATTGATTGATCTCTGCTCTCCCTAGTTTGTTTATATATGCACTCAGGGATATGAATTTACCTCTGATTACCGCTTTGGCTGCATCCCAAAAGGTTTGAAAGGATGTCTCGCCATTGCCATTTTCCTCAACGAAATTATTAATTGTTTCTATGATTTCTTCTCTAACTAAATGATTTTGGAATATCATATTGTTTAATTTTCAATTAGTTTCTGATTTGGTTTTCCATGTACCATTACTGATCATTATTTTTATTGCCATGTGATCTGAGAAGGCTCCATTTATTATTTCTGCTTTTCTGCATTTGTGTGCTATGTTTCTGTGACCTAATGTATGGTCAGTTTTTGTGAATGTGCCATGTGGTGCTGAGAAGAGGGTGTATTTCTTTTTATCCCTATTTATTTTTCTTCATATGTCTATTAATTCTAATTTTTCCAAGATTTCATTCACTTCTTTCACCTCTTTATTATTTATTTTTTGATTTGATTTATCTAAATTTGATAATGGTTAGTTTAAGTCTCCCACTAATATGGTTTTATTATTACTTCCTTCAATTCTCCTAGTTTCTCCATTAGAAATTTGGGTGCTATATTATTTGGTGCATACATGTTGATTAGTGATATTTCCTCATTATCTAAAGTCCCTTTTAACAAAATATAATTACCTTCCCTATCCCTTTTGATCAGGTCTATTTTTGCTTTGGCTTTATCAGATATCATGATTACCACTCCTGCCTTCTTTCTGTCAGTTGAGGCCCAGAAGGTCTTACTCCATCCTTTAATTCTGACCTTGTGGGTGTCAACCCACCTCATGTGTATTTCTTGAAGACAACATATGGTAGGTTTTTGGATTCTAATCTATTCTGCTATTCATTTATGCTTTATGGGTGAGTTCATCCCATTCACATTCAAAGTTATGACTGTAATTTTGGACTCCCTGGAATTTTGATATCCTTCCCTGGTTCTAACCTTTTCTTCTTTGGCTCTATCTTTTAGTCCAGTGATTTACTTTATATTGGTCCCCCTTGTCCCCTCCCTTGATATGTTTCCCTTTTTAGTCCCTCCTTTTTTGTTCCCTCCCCTTCCCCCCCTTTCTTTCCCTCCTCTTTTGTTTTCCCTTTCCCCCTCTCCCCCTTGGTTTTCCCTTCTCCCAACCCTTGTTGGGTAAGATAGAATTCAAGATCCCAAGGGATGTTTTTCCCTCTCAGAGTTGATTTCCCTGAGAGTAAGGTTTAAGTAAAAACTCTCTTCCTCTCCTTCTTATAGGAGTTTTCTTCCCCTCCCTTTCCCATGTGAATCTTTATGTGAGAACAATCATTCTATTTGGTCTTTCTTTACCCCCTATTTACACATTACATTTTCCCCACATGTTAGTATACATAGATTGATAGAAATGTAGTCCTTATAGAAGAGAGTTTGAGCAAAAGAAGAAGATAACATTTTTCTCCTTTTCCCTTTCCTTCATATTTACCTTTTCAGGTATTCTATGCTCTTTGATTTTCGATATCAAACTTTCCACAGAGCTCTGGTCTTTTTATTGCAAAAAGTTGGAAATCTTCTATTTTGTTGAATGCCTATACTTTCCCTTGGAATTATATAGTCAGTTTTGCTGGAGAGCTGATTCTTGGTTGAAGACCCAGCTCTCTTGCCTTTCTGAAGATCATGTTCCATGCCTTACGATCATTTAGAGTAGAACTTGCAAGGTCTTGTCTGATCCTGATTGGCATTCCTTTATATCTAAATTGTTTTTTTCTGGCTTCTTGCAGGATTTTTTCTTTTGTTTGAGAGTTTTGGAATTTGGCAATTACATTCCTGGGAGTTGTCTTTTGGGAGTTTAGTGTAGAGGGTGTTCTGTGAGCTCTGTCAGTGGCTGTATTGCCCCCTTGTTCTAGAATCTGTGGGCAATTTTCTTTGATTATATCTTGTATCACCATGTCCAGTTTGGTGTTTATTTCTGGCTTTTCTGGAAGTCCAATTATTCTTAAATTATCTCTTCTCCCTCTATTTTGCAAATATGTCACTTTGTCAGTGAGATATTTTATGTTCTCTTCTAATTTCTTGGTCTTTTGGCTTTGCTTTATTAGTTCTTGCTTTAAAGCCTGGTTTTCTTTTACAGTTTGGTCAAACTGGTTTTGTAGATGCGTGAATTTCTTTTGCATTATTTCCAACTTTTCCTCCCAGAAGGCTTCCATCTTTTTGATCATTTCAGATTCAAATTCTTCATGGGTTTGTGGAGAGTTTCCATTTCCTTTGGAAGGTTTCGGAGCATTTGCTTGTGTTTCCTCTTCTATCTCCTCTGTGTTTTGTATTTTTGCTCCATAAAATGTGTCCAAAGTCACCCTCTTCTTCTTGTTTTTTTTTTTTTTAATTTTGGGACTTTTGTGCTTCTGTGGAGTTTGCCATCTCTATCTGAGTGGGGGGGGGGATTAACTTTTCTTATCTCTGTCTGGTGTTCAGAGGTTTTAGCCCTAGGCAGATTGTCCGTTCTATGTAATTGTTGTTCTGTCTTCCCAGGAAGCCAGGAGTTGCTGGTGTGTCCCTGTTACTGCCCTCCTCTCCTAGGCACCCTCCTGATGCTTCTTCGTTGCCTTACTTCCATGCTCTAAGCCTAGCTTGGCCCTTGTTCTTGTGCCTTAGCCTTCCAGATGAGCCTGCTCTCTGAGTGGGGAGGGGCCGCAACTTCCAGGAGCTCTGAGGGCTCCTAATGAGATTAGCTTTCCCTGGGTTGAATTTAGTATGCCTTGAGGCAGGGACTTTTTTCTTGATACTCCAATGGAAAAATCCAGCCAGGGGGTTACAAGCTCCCCTCTCTCTCTCTGTTTCTCTGCTGTCTGGGTGCCTCCTCGACTGGGTTATGTTGTTTTCAGGAAGCATCCTTCAGAATAGCAGACTGTGGGGCTCTGAGGTTGCCTCTGCTGCCTCGGACTCGGACTGGGTGCTCTGGGTTGGGGGGGATGGGTCATAGGACCTTCCTTCTGCCTACCCCTTAGGTCCGACTGGTCTCGGGTTCTGGCTTTGGTGGGGGGGCATACCTTTTGGTACAGGTCCAGGTCCAGGAGGAGGACTCCAAGGGTCTATGCTGTTGATCTTTTTGAATTTTGGTGCCCTAGGAGCATTTGGTTTGAGATCGGTAAGGGAGGGTTTCAGGAGATCTGAACTTTAGCTGTCTCTAAGCTGCAATCTTGACTGGAAGTCGAGGTGAATGAAATCTTAGAAAAATTAGAGTTAATAGACATATGGAAAAAAATAAATACGGACAAAAAGGAATACACCTTCTTTTCAGCACCACATGACACATTCACAAAAATAGATCATACACTAGGTCACAGAAACATGGCACTCAAATGCAGAAAAGCAGAAATAATAAATGCAGCCTTTTCAGATCACAAGGCAATAAAAATATTGATCGGTAAGGGTACATGGATAGCCAAATAAAAACTTAATTGGAAATTAAATAATATGATACTCCAAAATCATTTAGTTAGAGAAGAAATCATAGAAACAATTAATTATTTCGTTGAGGAAAATGACAACGGCAAGACATCCTTTCAGATCTTATGGGATGCAGCCAAGGCAGTACTTAGAGGAAAATTCATATCCCTGAGTGCATATATTAACAAATTAGGGAGGACAGAGATCAAGGAATTGGAAATGCAAATCAAAAAAAATTTAGAACGAAAAAATTAAAAACCCCCAGAAGAAAATCTAACTAGAGATACTAAAAATTAAGGGAGAAATTAATAAAATCGAAAGTGACAGAACTATTGAGCTAATAAACAAGACTAGAAGCTGGTACTTTGAGAAAAACAGACAAAATAGACAAAGTACCGGTTAATCTAATTTAAAAAAGGAAAGAAGAAAAGCAAATTAACAGCATCAAGGATGAAAAGGGGGATCTCACCTCCAATGAAGAGGAAATTAAGGCAATCATTAAAAACTACTTTGCCCAACTATATGGCAATAAATATACCAACCTAGGTATATGGATGAATATAAACAAAAATATAAATTGCCTAGACTAGTAGAAGAAGAAATAGATTTCTTAAATAATCCCATATCAGAAAAAGAAATTCAACAGGCCATTAGAGAACTTCCTAAGAAAAAATCCACAGGGCCTGACAGATTCACCAGTGAATTCTATCAAACATTCAAAGAACAGCTAACTCCAATACTATAGAAACTGTTTGACATAATAAGCAAAGAGGGAGTTCTACCAGATTCCTTTTATGACACAAACATGGTACTGATTCCAAAACCAGGCAGATCAAAAACAGAGAAAGAAAACTATAGACCAATCTCCCTAATGAATATAGATGCAAAAATCTTAAATAGGATACTAGCAAAAAGACTCCAGCAAGTGATCAGAAGGGTCATCCACCATGATCAAGTAGGATTTATACCAGGGATGCAGGGCTGGTTCAATATTAGGAAAACTATCCACATAATTGACCAAATCAACAAGCAAACCAACAAGAATCACATGATTATCTCAATAGATGCAGAAAAAGCCTTTGGTAAAATACAACACCCATTCCTACTAAAAACACTAGAAAGCATAGGAATAGAAAGGTCATTCCTAAAAACAATAAACAGTATATATCTAAAACCATCAACTAATATCATCTGCAATGGGGATAAACTAAATCTATTCCCATTAAGATCAGGAGTGAAACAAGGATGCCCATTATCACCTCTATTATTTGACATTGTATTAGAAACACTAGCAGTGGCAATTAGAGAAGAAAAAGAAATTGAAGGCATTAAAATAGGCAAGGTGGAGACCAAATTATCGCTCTTTGCAGATGACAAGATGGTCTACTTAAAGAATCCTAGAGATTCAACCAAAAAGCTAATTGAAATAATCAACAACTTTAGCAAAGTTGCAGGATACAAAATAAAACCACATAAGTCATCAGCATTTCTATATAATTCCAACACAGCTCAGCAGCAAGAACTAGAAAGAGAAATCCCATTCAAAATCACTTTAGACAAAATAAAATACCTAGGAATCTATCTCCCGAGACAAACACAGGAACTATATGAACACAACTACAAAACACTCTCCACACAACTAAAACTAGACTTGAACAATTGGAAGAACATTAACTGCTCATGGGTAGGAGGAGCCAATACAATAAAAATGACCATCCTTCCCAAACTCATCTATCTATTTAGTGCCATACCCATGGAACTTCCAAAAAAATTTTTTACTGATTTAGAAAAAACCATAACAAAATTCATTTGGAATAACAAAAGATCAAGGATATCCAGGGAAATAATGAAAAAAAATACAAAGGAAGTAGGCCTTGCAGTCCCAGATCTCAGAGTATTATAAAGCAGAGGTCATCAAAACAATTTAGTACTGGCTACGAGACAGAAAGGAGGATCAGTGGAATAGACTGGGGGCAAGTGACCTTAGCAAGACAGTTTATGACTAACCCAAAGATCCCAGCTTTTGGGACAAAAATCTGCTATTTCATAAAAACTGCTGCGAAAATTGGAGGACAATGTGGGAAAGATTAGGTTTAGATCAACACCTCACACCCTACACCAAGATAAATTCAAAATGGGTGAATGACTTGAACATAAGGAAGTAAACTATGAGAAAATTAGGTGAACACAGAATAGCGTACATGTCAGATCTTTGGGAAGGGAAAGACTTCAAAACCAAGCAAGACTTAGAAAGACTTACCAAATGCAAAATAAATAATCTGTAATACATCAAATTAAAAAGTTTTTGTACAAACAAAACCAATGTAACCAAAATCAGAAGGGTAGCAACAAATTGGGAAACAATCTTCATAAAAACCTCTGACAAAGTTTTAATTACTTAACTTTACAAAGAACTAAATCAATTGTACAAAAAATCAAGCTATTCAAAAATGGGCAAGGAACATGAACAGGCTGTTCTCAGCCAAAGAAATCAAAACTATTAATAAGCACATGAAAAAGTGTTCTACATCTCTTATAATCAGAGAGATGCAAATCAAAACAACTCTGAGGTATCACCTCACACCTAGCAGATTGGCTAACATGACAGCTATGGAAAGTAATGAATGCTGGAGGGGATGTGGCAAAGTGGGGACACTAATTCATTGCTGGTGGAGTTGTGAATTAATCCAACCATTCTGGAGGGCAATTTGGAACTATGCCCAAAGGGTGATAAAAGACTGTCTGCCCTTTGATCCAGCCATAGCACTACTGGGCTTCTACCCCAAAGAGATAATAAGGAAAAAGACTTGTACAAGAATATTCATAGCTAAGCTCTTTGTTGTGGCCAAAAATTGGAAAACAAGGTGATGCCCATCAATTAGGGAATGGCTGAACAAATTGTGGTATATGTTGGTGATGGAATACTATTGTGCTAAAAGGAATAATAAAGTAGAGCAATTCCATGGAGACTGGAACAACCTCCAGAAAGTGATGCAGAGAGAAAGGAGCAGAACCAGGAAAACACTGTACACAGAGACTGATACATTGTGGTACAATCAAAGGTGATGGAGTTCTCCATTAGTGGCAATGCAATGTCCCTGAAGAATCTGCAGGGATCTAAAAAACACTATTCATAAGCAAAGGATAAACTATGGGAGTAAAAACACCGATGAAAAGCAACTGCTTGACTACAGGGGTTGAGGGGATATGACTGAGGAGAGACTCTAAATGAACACTCTACTGCAAATACCAACAACAGGGAAATGGGTTCGAGTCAAGAACACATGTGATACCCAGTGGAATCGTGCATCGACTATGGGAGAGGGAAAGGTGGTGGGACGGGGGAGGGGAGGAAAAGAAAATGATCTTTGTTTCTAGTGAATAATATTTGGAAATGACCAAATAAAATAATGATTAAAATTAAAAAAAAAAAAAAAACTTAAACTCCTCTACTTAACACTATGTAAGAGAATTCTCAAGACATTTACTAAAGTGGGAGACAACTCTAGAGGCCACTGCCCTACCCCTGGGCAGTGCTAGACAAATTGAGAGATTTCAATTGGTTCTCATAAAGTGGATCAAGGGACAGGAAGTGATGTGGAAAAGGAATATAAAAAGTCCTGAAGTTCCTGTTAAGGGGACCCTTGATCTTGAACTTGGAAGCTCTTGGACCTCTTCTTGGAGGAGTGCTCCTGGATCTTCTCCTTTGGACTTTGGTGTTGGAGGATTTCACCTTGGGACTTGGCCTTTGGTCTTATCCTTTGGAGTTTGTCTTGGGTGGGTGAATAGTTGTCCTTCCTTTCATGACTTCCAGAGATCCCTGCTCTTACTTTGGAGGAGGCTGTGCTAGTGGAACTAACTGTAGACACTACTGGATGTGGGGAAGCCCCTGTGAGGCTGAGTCTCACTTCACCAGAGAAGGACTAGTAAACTTGTTAAATCCTGTCTCTTTAGCTACCTTTTCCATTTTCACTCTTTCTACATCTTTATAAATAAAGTTACTAAAAGTCATTTTTGACTTAAGTTATAATATCTTTAAATTGGTGACCACAGTATTCCTTTAACATTCTCATATTTAACATAAAACCTAAATTTAATGTCTTACAAGCCACAGTATGAAGCAGCAAGAGATGAGACCCTTTTCAACATGTCTTTCGGCTATGAGTTATCTGGTTAAGACTACTCTAACAGAAGGGAGTTTCTTGCTCAGCAGTTAAAAATTAAATTTGCCTTCCAGAGGGAATCTAAGTCAAAGGGTAGAGGTGAACCAGAGCTGCTCCATGTCGACATGAGAATCCTCTCTTACCAAGATTAAAATATTGCCACAAAGAACCAGTGAAAGAACCAACAAGGAGACAGTGAAACAACTACCAAGAAAAGAAAACCTAAAAGGTAGGCAGAGATCATCTGGGGAATTAGGGTGAAAGGAAAACAGAGCCAGCAAAAGGCTATAGCAAGAAGGGAAGAGCAAGGCAATAAGAAGCCATGCCACCCCCTCTCTACCTGACATCTGCTGTCCCAGGTTAAGAACCTAAAATTAAGCTAATATTCAGACTTTGACATCCTGCCAGGCAAATAGTGGTCCAAGACAACTCACACCCCTTGAAATTTAAAAACTGTGGAGAAGTCCACAGCCCAGTAGTCTGGGCTGAAGTGGGCTGATCCATGTGGACCCAAAGTTAAGACAGGAATTCTAGTCTGGGCTTGGCATAAGGACATAGTATACAGTTTTGGCTGGCTGGTAGTACTAAGTACTAAGTTCTGATCTTTTTTTCCTAAAGCTTGGGGGTAGATCTCTAAGACAGGACAATCAAGGGTGTGCCTGATTGTATCAAAAACACAGTGACACCAAAAACTTGAGCCTAATCCTGGGGCTATAATTTGATCAGTCCCTGACCTGATCAAGGTCAGAGTAAAATAAAGGCTGAGGCAAGTCCTTAAGCCATCAGAATCTCAAGGATCTATTGAATCAGTAGGGAGAGGGGGCTCCCAGAATTCTCAGCCCACAGATTCACAAAATAAACTGAGAATAACATCAAGCAAGGACTGAAGTTTGAAGGTACCATAACTTCCCAGAAAAGAGCCTACCTATAATTAGATAGTAAAATAGAGTAACAAAATGCACCTAAAATAAAGAATTTTTGTGGAGACAAAAGGGCAAAGTAGAGATACAGAAGGGGACAGTGAAGGCAAAGGAAACACATGCAAAGTACAAAAGAAAAATATGAATTTGACACAAATTCTCAAAGAGCTAAAAAAAAGACTTCAAAACCCAATTAAGATTTGCAGAGGAAAAGTCAGGAAGAGAAATGAAAGTGATGCAAAAGGAAAGGAAAGTGATGCAAGGAGAAATTAAAGTGATGCAAGAAGAAATGGGCCAACTGAAGGAGAAACCTGAAAAATCAAAATTGACCATCTAGAATCTAATGATTTCTTGAGAAATGAAGAAACAAAAAGCAGAATTAAAAGGAATGAAAAAAACAGAGGAAAACATGAAATATCTTATCAATAAAACAACTGATGCAGAATATGGATCTAGTGGAGGCAATTTGAGAATTATTGAACTACCTGAAAGCTATGATCAAGGAAAGCCCTTGGAGTGTATTACAAGAAATTTTCAAAGATAACTGCCCAGAGATCTTCGAACAAGAAAATAAAATTGAAATTGAATGAATTCACAGATTACCGCCAGAAAAATCCTCAAATGACAATTTCCCGAAATATAATAGCTACATTCAAGAGCCACCAAGCCAGGGGAAAAAACTTCAAACAGCCAGAAAGAAACAATTCAAATACTATGGGAGCTACAATCACAATCACATAGGACCTAGCAAATTCTATATTAAGGGATCAAAAGACATTGAATATGATACTCAGGAAGGCAAAATATTTGTGTTTACAACCCAGAGTCACCTATCTAGCAAAACTGAGTATTTTCTTTCAGGAGAAAGAATGGGCATTCATTAAGATATAAGATTTCCAAGCATTCCTGAGGACCAAGTCAGACCTAAACAAAACATTTAAAGTCCAAACAGAAGACACAAGTGAAGCCCCAAAAGGTAAATAAGAAAGAGAATATTTAAGGAATTCATTAAGTTCAAAATGTTTATATGTCTACATGGAAGAAGGATTTCTGTAATTCTCAAAAATTACTGTTAAAAGTAAAGAAGATAAAAGGTATTTACTCAGAAAGAGGGAGAGAATTAAGCTGACTTAGATGATATGGTGTACTGATGATATATGATGATATGATGTGAATGTAAATGTGGAATGATGTGTATATATTATATGATATGTATGCATATGAATTATATTAAAAAATCAATCAAGGGCCAAAAGAGAAGGTTTCACTGAGAGAAAAGGGAAGGGAGAGATAAAATGGGGTAAATTATATAACATAAAGAGCCATGAAAAATCATTATAGAGAGGGGAGGATAAGGGTAGTGACAGGTAATGCTTAAACTTTTTTCTAATTTTAACTAACTCAGAAAGTAAAAACAAGTACACTTAATGGGATATAGAATCCTATCTTACCATAATCAGTAGGTTTATGGAATTTTATCTTACCCTACAGAGAAATTGAAGGGGAATAAGACAAGGGAAGAGGGAGATAATTGGTGGGAGAGGGAAATAGTGTTTGATAAAAAGCAAAATACCATGTGAGGAGGTACAGAGAGAAAGGGAATAGAGCAGGATCTAAAGGAATTAATAAGATGAAGGGCAATACATAGGTAGTAATCATAACACTGAATGTGAATGGGATGAAGTCTCCCATTAAACATAAGCAGATAGCAGAGTGGATTAAAAACTAAAATGCTACTATATGTTATTTACAAAAAACATATTTGAGGCAGGGTGACACATGCAGATTTAAAGCAAAGGCTAGAACAGAATTTATTATGCATCATCTTAAGTAAAAAAGCAGGAGTAGAAATCATGATACCAGACAAAGCTAAAGTATAAACTGATCTTTTGCTAAAAGGTACTATAAACAATGAAGTAATATCATTATTAAATCTGTATGCACCTAATGGTATAGCATTTAGATTTCTAAAGTTGAATTTAAAGGAGATTAAGGAGGAAATAGATAGGAAGACAATACTAGTGGGGGGAGCTCAAATTTTCCCTTTCAGAACTAGATAAATTGAACCAAAAATGAATGAGAAAGAAATAAAGGAAGTGAATGAATGCTAGAAATGAATGCTAGAATGAAATGCTAGAAAAATTAGGGTTAATAGATATCTAGAGAAAATTGAATAGAGATAAAAAGAAAAATACCTTCTTCTCAGTAGTACATGGTACATATACAAAGATTGGCCACATATACTAGGGCATAGAAATATTGCAAACAAATGTAAAAAAGCAGAAATAATAGATACAACTTTTCCAGATCATAATGCAATAAAAATTGTAATTAATAAGAGTTCATGGAAAGGCTGATTTAAATTAATTGGAAACTAAATAATCTAAGTCTTCAAAACTGGTGGATCAAAACAGAAATCATAGAAACAATTAAGGACTTCATTAAAGAGAATGACAATGAGGAGACATCATATCAAAATCTATGGGATATAGCCAAAGCAGTACTCAGGGGAAAATTTATATCTTTGAGTGTCTATACCAACAAAATGGAAAGGGAGGAGATCAATGAATTGGGCTTGAAACTAAAAAAAAATTAGAAAAAGAACAAATTAAAAACCCCCAGATAAAAACTAAATTGCAAATAATTAAACATTAAAGGAGAAATTAATCAAATTGAAAGTAAGAGAAGTATTGAACTAATAAATAAGACTAGGAGCTGGTACTACATAAAACAAAAAAAATAGATAAAGCACCAATTAATCTAATGAATCAAAGGGTAACATTATGAATTTCATAGTGGTAAGACCCCATGTGAGAGAGTAATTTCACAAGAATATCAGTCAAAATGATAATGGCACTGAATAAGAAGGACTTTTCTACTTTGGAGAAAAAGTGGAACAAACCAAAGAGGATCAGTTGTTTTGAATGTTTATGGACCACTGTGAATACCTATACAGGCAAAGCATTTACCTCTGTTTATTGACTTCTCAGAGTTTTATGTTTCTTGTTTTTTGTGTTGTTTGTATTTTATATAAAGTAAAATAAAGCTTATCATCTCAACAAACTTTAGGGAGTTTCAATGTACAATAGTTGAGGATCCTATTACCACACAAGTAGAAAACAATTCATAAGATTTGTATATACACTATATTAGGAAATTTCCCCATATAAAGTTAATTCTAGGTGGGGACAGTGAGCCCAAATAGATATTACCTTTTCATGGAGACAACCAAGGTTAAGCATGGTTCATGTGACTCTGAAAAGGTCTTCCTTTCCTAAGAACTTCCCAATTAGAGCTAAGAAGTTCTTTTTTGAGAGTCACTGAAATTGTTTGAAGTGATTTATGAAGTTTATAATAAAGAATCTCATGAACACTCTTTATCTTAAGACACTCCTATCCTAAGAATGAATATATTTCTTCACAGAAAATAGGTTGTGAAAACTGGGTTACCCTGTGATCTCTTATCAGATTTGCAGTTATGGCATCTTTGGTTAAGTCATCAAAGGTATTTGCTTCAAGAATCTATAATAATTAGAGGAATTAGTTATGGACCCTGTGTAATGTGCTGATTTTCAATGGTCTGAGTGGGGATTTGCAGTGTGTGTAGGTGGGGTAGGGTGGTGGTAGAGGAGTGGGAACACAGGGGAGAGAGGAATTTGCCTGACACTCCAAAGTCATGGCTTTTAATCTTTAAATCTGAGGTTTGTTTCATTGCTTTGTTCTATTTTTCCATTGGCTAGTGTGTGGAAAAACAAACACACGACAACAAAAAACCCCTCCATCTCCTTTTGACATTTTCTCTGTACAGTTTTCCAAGAGGAATAATGATGAATGAATGATTATTATAAACACATCTTAGGCATCTTAAACATCCTTTAAATGTTGTTGCTTCACTCATTCTAAATAGACCAAAAAGTGTCTGTCTGGATGTCTTTGAGAGGATGCTAGAAACTGTATGCATTAGATGTTTCTTCCAGTTAGGCATCTTTTATTCTGACCATTGAGTGATATGTTCAAGAATTCCCCCAAGTGGATGATTCCAGCAATGGATGAAGACATTCTCATTCTTGAAATCCTGCCTGTGGGCAATGAGATTCTGATACAATTGAAGACAGCTTGCTTTTTAAGTTAGTGACTCCTTCCTCTCCTTCAAAGTAAAAGTATTATTTCATCCTCTATAAATCAATAAAAACTCCAGTTATTAAATTTCCATTTTTTAAAAAGGAAATTACATCATTGGGTAATCTTCAGATAAATAAGACCTTCATATTCCCATATATCAATTTGCATCTTAACCACAAAATGAATATTGTCAGTGCCTGAAATTGGCAATTGTTTGTCATATTTAATTGTTAGGTGATGTGAACTTTCTGAATGAGTTGAAGAAATGGAAAAAATGCATTATAATTCTGCTTTGAAAACTTAGATTCCTTGGAGAGGTTTCTTATATGCTGGAAAAGGTCACAGGAAAATCATGCTTGCATCACCATACCCAATTTCTTTAAATCAAAGCCTAGAAAGAGTAAAGTATTAGTCTGACATGGCCACTCTCTTCTTCATAAGTAAAGAGCCTTGAGGAAGGATGGTATAATGTGAAAAAGACTAGAATCAGACTTGGTAGGCATGGGATTCAGACTTAAATCTGCTGTGAGCTAACCAATTGAACCAGGCCACTTTCATTCTATCAGGAGCCTGAAGGCCATCTAATCAAGCCCCTCATTTTATAGATGAGAAAATTAAGCATATGAAACTATATGGCTTCTAAAATCCCTTTCAGCTCTAAATCTAAATCTATGATTTGTTTTTCTTGCAGTAATGGTTGCTATCTTCAGTCATAATCTGGTAGACCAATGCAATTAGTGTAAAGCCCTGCCAAAGCATTCAGCCTGGGACAATCACCGAAGTTTGATATTTTGGGAATGGATATGTTTATATCTCTTTAAAGTCTCCTGATTTTCTAAACATCTTTATTTTAGTTAAAAAAAAAGAAAAACATATTCATCCATCTATCAATCTATCCATCCATTCATCAATTAATCAATCAATCAACATTTCTTAACCATCAATTATGTTCCAGATGCTGTGCTAGATACTAGGGACACAAAACCAAAACTAAACCATTCCAGATCTCAAAAAGCTCAAGTCTTTTGGGAGCAGGAGAGAAACAACACAAGCATATATAAGTAAACATAAAATATTTTGGCTTGGAGGGATAAAGAGAAAGAGAAGGGATTATAGTAATAAGTGGAGAAAAATCAGAAAATCATATGCAAGAAGTTGTACTTGAGATGAGCTTTGAAGAGAGAGAGGGATTTTGAAAGATGTAGATGAAGAAGGAGTCTACTCCAGATGGGTGCTGTCCTCTGCAAAGTCACACAAAATGAAATGGAATGTTTATGGGCATCAACAAGTAGGCTAATTTAGTTGGAATGTCGATTGTGAGAAAACTAATACTGCTTCTGGTATGTCACATAAACCCTTTAGAAAAACAATATAATGACTTAAGTGAAAAAAAAACTGGAATCATAGACTCAAGCCTCTTAATACAAACAAGAGTAATGCTTTCTGAGAAAGTATGTTTAGGTTTTGCAGAATAAAAATTGTTTGGAAAAAGTTGTAGGGTGCAGAGCCCCAAATTCATTTGAGTTCACCTTTCCTTAAGTACATCCAATATTCCCATTCTTTTCTAAACAACTGGACAGTGATGTTGAGAGAGAATATATAAATAACTGACAATGCACGGATGATTTTTTTTAAGTTCAAGACAAAACACTGGTAAACAGAAAGATAAATCATTTTGACTTTGTAAGGTAGCCAGAGTTATAATGGCAAAATACAGAGATTTTGAAACTTTGAAGTCATGGCTGGAGAAATGCACCCAGGCTCTTTTTCAGAACTAATTCATGGCATCTAGTAACCTGGCATCATTAAATACTTAGGACATATGCTATAGGACAGTTAGGTGCACAGTGGATAGAATACTGGGTCTGGGATCAGAAAGGCTCATCTTCCTGAGTTCAAAAGCAACCTTAGACACTTACTAGTTCTGTGACCCTGGGAAAGTCATTTGATCCTGTTTGCCTCAGTTTCTTCATTTGCAAAACCAGCTAAAGAAGGAAATAGAAAATTATTTCAGTATTTTTACCAAGAAAATCATAAAAGAAGTTACAAAGAGCTGGTCACAACCAAAAATGACTAAATAACAATATATTCACATAATATATTCTTAACTTAAGTAATAGATAACATTTTTAAAATACCCATAGACCAAAAGAGATAATAACAATGATATAAAGCCAACTGAACAGTCCATAATCACTTATTAAATACTCATGTGCTGGGTATGAGTGAAGCATTCTCTGCCTTTAAGGAGCTTTCAATGTAATGAGGGAAGACATGAACATATATAAGTGAATCTATCTATCTATCTATCTATCTGTACATATATATTTATGTATTCCACATAATTGTTATACATAAACAAATGTACATATTTGCAGAGCTCATTTTCTAATAAGGAAAGATACCATGAAAATATATCAATATGTAACATATGTAAAGTGAATACAAGTTCGTTTATGGAGTGGAGACATGAGTAGCTGGGGAATTGGTAAGGACTTTGTTTGAGTTGAATCTTTAAAGAAACCAGGGATTCTTAAAGGCAGAGATGAAAACAGATGTTATTCTATGCATGGGGGACAGCCAGTGGAAAACATGGGATGGGAAACTGAGAGTCTTATTTTAAATATTCTACTCTTTGGGAAGTATCTGATATGTAGAATATTAGTATAAAAACTAAGTAGTGTTTCTGGTACATTAAAGAGCTCTTTAATAAAGCAATATGGGTTAAGTAAAAAAATAGAATAAATATTCTCTTAGAATAAGCAAGTATTTCCTGGAGGTTGTTCCAGTCTCCATGGAATTCCTCTACTTTATTATTCCTTTTAGCACAATAGTATACCATAACCAACATATACCACAATTTGTTCAGCCATTCCCCAATTGAAGGGCATCCCCTCATTTTCCAATTTTTGGCCACCACAAAGAGCTCAGCTATGAATATTTTTGTACAAGTCTTTTTGTCCATTATCTCTTTGGGGTACAGACCCAGCAGTGCTATGGCTGGATCAAAGGGCAGACATTCTTTAATTGCCCTTTGTGCATAGTTCCAAATTGCCCTCCAGAATGGTTGGATCAATTCACAACTCCACCAGCAAAGAATTAATGTCTCCACTTTGCCACACCCCCTCCAGCATTCATTACTTTCCATAGCTGTCATGTTAGCCAATCTGCTAGGTGTGAGGTGATACCTCAGAGTTGTTTTGATTTGCATCTCTCTGATTATAAGAGATGTAGAGCACTTTTTCATGTGCTTATTAATAGTTTTGATTTCTTTGGCTGTGAACTGACTGTTTATGTCCCTTGCCCATTTGTCAATTGGAGAATGGCTTGATTTTTTGTACAATTGATTTAGTTCTTTATAAATTTGAGTAATTAAACCTTTGTCAGAGGTTTTTATGAAGATTGTTTCCCAATTTGTTGCTACCCTTCTGATTTTGGTTACATTGGTTTTGTTTGTACAAAACCTTTTTAATTTGATGTAATCCAGATTATTTATTTTGCATTTTGTAACTCTTTCTAATTCTTGCTTGGTTTTGAAGTCTTTCCCTTCCCAAAGGTCTGACATGTATACTATTCTGTGTTCGCCTAATTTTCTTATAGTTTCCTTCTTTATGTTCAAGTCATTCACCCATTTTGAATTTATCTTGGTGTAGGGTGTGAGGTGTTGATCTAAACCTAATCTTTCCCACACTGTCCTCCAATTTTCCCAGCAGTTTTTATGAAATAGTGGATTTTTGTCCCAAAAGCTGGGATCTTTGGGTTTGTCATATACTGTCCTGCTGAGGTTGCTTGCCCCCAGTCTATTCCACTGATCCTCCTTTCTGTCTCTTAGCCAGTCTTTCTGTCTCTTCCTCCAGGAAGTGATGCAGAGCGAAATGAGCAGAACCAAAAAAACATTGTACACAGAGACTGATACATTGTGGTACAATCGAAGATGATGGACTTCTCCATTAGTATCAATGCAATATCCCTGAACAATCTGCAGGGATCTAAAAAATACTACCCACAAGCAGAAGATAAACTGTGGGAGTATAAACACCGATGAAAAGCAACTGCTTGACTACAGGGTTGGAGGGGATAAGACTGAGGAGAGACTCTAAATGAACACTATAATGCAAATTCCAACAACAGGGAAATGGGTTCGAGTCAAGAACACATGTGATAACCAGTGGAATTGTGCATCGGCTATGGAAGAGGGAAAGGTGGGGGGGGGGAGGAGAGGAAAAGAAAATGATCTTTGTTTCTAGTGAATAATGTATGGAAACGACCAAATAAAATAATGTTTAAAAAAAAAAGAATAAGCAAGTATTTGATATCATCAATCAGTTACCATATCTTGTTAGTTCTTCTATAACATCTTTCAAAGCTGTCTCCTCTCTCCACCAGCATGACACTGTCGTAATTCAAACTCTCAAAAGTTCTTGCTTTGGGTATTGAAGTCATTTCCTAATTGTTCTTGTGTCTTCCCTCTGCAATACAGCTTTCATACAGCCACCAAATTAGTATTCCCAAAGTACCAGTCTAACCATTTCATTCTTCTGATCAAAACATATAGTAATGCTCTCTAGCCTTTAAAATGTAATAAAAACATTTAAAGCCTTTTTGCAATCTGGCTTCCATTTATCTTTTCACACTCATTATATTCTTCCTTAGCCTACTGTCTATTCCTGAGATATGGCTTTCTATCCCCTATCTCTGTATCATATGCCTGTAATGGTCTTTCTCCTTACCTCTCCTTGATATTTAATGGAACTCAATAAATACTTCTCAGGTGGTTGATTGATTTCATAATCCTTCTCTTTGTATAGGGATGAACTCAGTTTTTAGCTCCTAAATGAAGCCTTGCTTGTGTAAAAAATAGACTCGAATACAGGACTACAATCCCCATGAGCCTTTGCTCCACTTCCCCAGAATGCCTTGTAATCTCACCTGGGCCGAGATCGAGAAGATATTTAAGCAAAGGCTTTTGAAGGGCTCGCGCCTTTTGGACTTCCGATTTGGGGCAGAGGCGTCACTTCCATGATGTGAGGTTATTTTGTCTAGGCCTCTGGCCTAGGCACATGTTTCTTACTTGTATATTCTTAATCTTTAACCTTTAATAAACCTCTAAAAATATAATACTCCTTGCAGAGAGAAACTAATTTCTACCTGCCTCAGTCTCCCCCTCTCCCCTAAATTTTAATCCTTACAGTTGGCGAGCCAGGTAGGAGAAAAAAAGAACTTTCAATCTTCTGATTTCTTTTCTGATCTTAAATTCAGTTTTAATAGCTAGTACCTAGAAATTTTTTTTGAGCCATAACTCTCTGGCCAAGGTTTTCTTCCCTCACAAAGCTGCTACGGGCTCCGGACCTGCTGCCCACCCCACCTGGCTTGGCCCCGCCGCTTCCTGCCTGCAGCCTGCAGCCCTGATCATCCTCACCTGGTACCTGGTCCCGGCCTTGCCCACCCCCGCAGCCGCTCCTGCTCCTGGCCTCTCACCAGCCGCTGCCTGCCTATTTCTGTGCCCCAGACCCAGGAGCCCGACCCAGCCGGCTCATCACCCAGATCCTTGGAGCAGATCGCTCAGGACTCATTGCGACCAGCTGGTAACAGTATTGGCCACATGGGCGGAGGGGAGAGACCAGAGGGAAAGGAGATTTTCCCTTAGGCTAAGCCTCCACGTGGCTGGGGGTATTGGCTGCAGGGGTATCAGAGAGGGGAAAGACAGAAAAGACTAAAGAGAAGAAACAGATCTTTTCAAACAGAAACTTAATAGCAATGGGCTGTTTAAAAGGATTTTTGACTCTTCTGACAGTTTCATTGATTTTACCTGCCCGTCTGGGAGCAGACTCAGCCCAAAGATTCAACTTTAACTTTGGGGAGGAAAATGGGTGGCCCAGCGAACTGGAAGCCAGGCCCAGAGACCGGAGGTCTCTAGCTAAAATCTGGCCTCCGATGCTTCCCAGCCATGGGGCCCTGGATGGAGCCCTTGAACCCCATAGCCTAGCCTTTACTACTCTACCTTCGGACAATAGACATTTAAATGGATAAATAAAAACAAACAAACAAAAAAAAAACCCAAGGAACTTTGAAGAGACTAAAGGCTACATTCTAAGGCATTTCAGACTCCAATGGTTTATAAAAAAAATCTCTGTATTCTATTGCATTGTTTTGTTTAAGGTTTAACTTTGTGATTTTAAGTTCATATATTACTGGATTCAATATTATTCTGCTTGAACTGAAGGTTGATTGAATTTATTTTGAATGTACTGAATTTTGAAATTCTGTTGTTTTTCCCCTATAATTGTGTTGAACAAATATTGTGAATAAGCCCATATATGAAAAAACAGCTTTTTTCTATTTTGCTGAGGATAGATGGACTTCAGAACTGGTTATAATTGTATTAACAACCTTTGGAAAATTTAATGTGCTAAATACCTCAAATGATTTGATTTTAAGGGTTTTTTAAATATGATTTTGGAATTTTTTTTTAACAGTCTGGTTATTTTTGCCTGCCCCTACCATGAGGTAAGGCCCATTCTAGTAGCTGAAGTGAAATGTATTTTATAACCCCCAACCTTCCCACATGTGAATGGAAGTTGGGCAGTTAATTTCAGGGCATTTGTACCCTTGGGAAAAGCCTCCAAGAACAAGGAGCACCCCTTTATTTATGCTCTTCAGCTCACTATTTTACTTCTACCAGAATGATATATAGATTTCTTGATTATGTTCTTAACCCAAGATGAGTTTTACTTTGTTTAAAAAATATGTTTAAATACCAAGGTTGAAAGATTGCTACATTTGTAAAAATTGTGACAAATGTCCATCAATTCATAGGTTTTAAAAATGTCACACAGCAACTTATGTGAAATATGAAAGTGTGTTTGTTTGCTATTGTAATTAATTGGGCTATTGAGAATTTTGGGGATTTTGATTACTACATATTTGTACTACTGTATTTTTAAAGATGAAAAAATTGTTAACCTTGTTCAATTCATTTGCCTTCTACTCACAGTGATCATGGCCAGATACAAAGAGGAAATGGATCTCATTTTTTGGTGAGAAAGCCTTGTATTTTATATTTTCTTAACTGACACAGAGTGTCAATGGTTATAAGCTATATTTTTGAATTTTTTAAAGCTCTTTTTTTATTATATTTTTCTTGCATGTGCAATATACTTTTTCAGTTTTTTTTATTATTTTTTCTCTCCTTTTTATATTTGAAGCACATGTCACCAGTATTAAGATTTTCTTTAACTTTTTGATTTTCAGTGCTACAAATTTAAGATACATTTTCTAATGCATGCCCTAAAAAGCTTGTGACTATGAAAATGATGCCACTAATTATTTAAATAAATTATGGGACTTTGCTTAATGATTCTGTCTGATTCTAGGACAAGATATACACAAAAGAGCCACTGCATAGTGCCAATAGAGCATAAGGTCAAAGAGACCAACCAATCCTGGAGAAATTGACGTCACTTTGAGCCTAGACAAAGAGGACTTGAACGTGTTTGGGGTTCGAGGTTGCGGCTGTTTAACATGTGTTAAAAGCAGGTCTTCCTTGTTCCACATTCTACCAAGTACCTCAAACTTGGCTCCCGGCTCCCGGAACCTTGGCTTATATACTCTGGTCCCTTTCTTTTCTGCCTCTCATAGTGTGGTACCTTTCTGTAGTCCTAGCGCTGACTGGGTAAATACATCATTACTTAGATCATTTTGATTGGGCCCTGATTGAAGGACCTGTTATAGATTTATTTTTCTTCTACTTGGAATTTTTACACATAAGACTTTGATAGTCTATATTTTCATCCAGAAATTTTTCTTTTCTTTTGGATTTTCTGATGTCTTTTTTAATATCTCTTGCCAATTGATTCATATACCTCATACCTCAGCCATGCATCCCTAACTGATTCTGAATCTTTCAATCACCCACAACACGGGGGAATGTAAAAAATATCATTATTTAAATTGCAAAGTTTAAATTCTTTTTGAGAAGAATTTTAGGTAAAGAAGATGCTACTTCCCTGAATTCAGAAACTGAACTGTTGGAGAAGCCACCATGAAGAGGCCTCCAGACCACAAGTTGCACAAAATTGAACTTTGGGTGTGGTTGATTGAACATTTATTTGTATGTATACTTTTATGCCAAAGGGGACTGCCCCCTAATGGCTTTTTGTCAATGTGTTCAGAAATTATTGGTTTTATTCTTTTTTCTCTTATCCTCACACTATTGTAATCTTTTAAGTTTATTATGTTTTTATGATCCTTTTGGGGAAAAATTAATTTTTCCACAAATGATCACACGGGGGGATGTAAAAAATAGACTCGAATACAGGACTACAATCCCCATGAGCCTTTGCTCCACTTCCCCAGAATGCCTTGTAATCTCACCTGGGCCGAGATCGAGAAGATATTTAAGCAAAGGCTTTTGAAGGGCTCGCGCCTTTTGGACTTCCGATTTGGGGCAGAGGCGTCACTTCCATGATGTGAGGTTATTTTGTCTAGGCCTCTGGCCTAGGCACATGTTTCTTACTTGTATATTCTTAATCTTTAACCTTTAATAAACCTCTAAAAATATAATACTCCTTGCAGAGAGAAACTAATTTCTACCTGCCTCAGTCTCCCCCTCTCCCCTAAATTTTAATCCTTACAGTTGGCGAGCCAGGTAGGAGAAAAAAAGAACTTTCAATCTTCTGATTTCTTTTCTGATCTTAAATTCAGTTTTAATAGCTAGTACCTAGAAATTTTTTTTGAGCCATAACTCTCTGGCCAAGGTTTTCTTCCCTCACAAAGCTGCTACGGGCTCCGGACCTGCTGCCCACCCCACCTGGCTTGGCCCCGCCGCTTCCTGCCTGCAGCCTGCAGCCCTGATCATCCTCACCTGGTACCTGGTCCCGGCCTTGCCCACCCCCGCAGCCGCTCCTGCTCCTGGCCTCTCACCAGCCGCTGCCTGCCTATTTCTGTGCCCCAGACCCAGGAGCCCGACCCAGCCGGCTCATCACCCAGATCCTTGGAGCAGATCGCTCAGGACTCATTGCGACCAGCTGGTAACAGTATTGGCCACATGGGCGGAGGGGAGAGACCAGAGGGAAAGGAGATTTTCCCTTAGGCTAAGCCTCCACGTGGCTGGGGGTATTGGCTGCAGGGGTATCAGAGAGGGGAAAGACAGAAAAGACTAAAGAGAAGAAACAGATCTTTTCAAACAGAAACTTAATAGCAATGGGCTGTTTAAAAGGATTTTTGACTCTTCTGACAGTTTCATTGATTTTACCTGCCCGTCTGGGAGCAGACTCAGCCCAAAGATTCAACTTTAACTTTGGGGAGGAAAATGGGTGGCCCAGCGAACTGGAAGCCAGGCCCAGAGACCGGAGGTCTCTAGCTAAAATCTGGCCTCCGATGCTTCCCAGCCATGGGGCCCTGGATGGAGCCCTTGAACCCCATAGCCTAGCCTTTACTACTCTACCTTCGGACAATAGACATTTAAATGGATAAATAAAAACAAACAAACAAAAAAAAAACCCAAGGAACTTTGAAGAGACTAAAGGCTACATTCTAAGGCATTTCAGACTCCAATGGTTTATAAAAAAAATCTCTGTATTCTATTGCATTGTTTTGTTTAAGGTTTAACTTTGTGATTTTAAGTTCATATATTACTGGATTCAATATTATTCTGCTTGAACTGAAGGTTGATTGAATTTATTTTGAATGTACTGAATTTTGAAATTCTGTTGTTTTTCCCCTATAATTGTGTTGAACAAATATTGTGAATAAGCCCATATATGAAAAAACAGCTTTTTTCTATTTTGCTGAGGATAGATGGACTTCAGAACTGGTTATAATTGTATTAACAACCTTTGGAAAATTTAATGTGCTAAATACCTCAAATGATTTGATTTTAAGGGTTTTTTAAATATGATTTTGGAATTTTTTTTTAACAGTCTGGTTATTTTTGCCTGCCCCTACCATGAGGTAAGGCCCATTCTAGTAGCTGAAGTGAAATGTATTTTATAACCCCCAACCTTCCCACATGTGAATGGAAGTTGGGCAGTTAATTTCAGGGCATTTGTACCCTTGGGAAAAGCCTCCAAGAACAAGGAGCACCCCTTTATTTATGCTCTTCAGCTCACTATTTTACTTCTACCAGAATGATATATAGATTTCTTGATTATGTTCTTAACCCAAGATGAGTTTTACTTTGTTTAAAAAATATGTTTAAATACCAAGGTTGAAAGATTGCTACATTTGTAAAAATTGTGACAAATGTCCATCAATTCATAGGTTTTAAAAATGTCACACAGCAACTTATGTGAAATATGAAAGTGTGTTTGTTTGCTATTGTAATTAATTGGGCTATTGAGAATTTTGGGGATTTTGATTACTACATATTTGTACTACTGTATTTTTAAAGATGAAAAAATTGTTAACCTTGTTCAATTCATTTGCCTTCTACTCACAGTGATCATGGCCAGATACAAAGAGGAAATGGATCTCATTTTTTGGTGAGAAAGCCTTGTATTTTATATTTTCTTAACTGACACAGAGTGTCAATGGTTATAAGCTATATTTTTGAATTTTTTAAAGCTCTTTTTTTATTATATTTTTCTTGCATGTGCAATATACTTTTTCAGTTTTTTTTATTATTTTTTCTCTCCTTTTTATATTTGAAGCACATGTCACCAGTATTAAGATTTTCTTTAACTTTTTGATTTTCAGTGCTACAAATTTAAGATACATTTTCTAATGCATGCCCTAAAAAGCTTGTGACTATGAAAATGATGCCACTAATTATTTAAATAAATTATGGGACTTTGCTTAATGATTCTGTCTGATTCTAGGACAAGATATACACAAAAGAGCCACTGCATAGTGCCAATAGAGCATAAGGTCAAAGAGACCAACCAATCCTGGAGAAATTGACGTCACTTTGAGCCTAGACAAAGAGGACTTGAACGTGTTTGGGGTTCGAGGTTGCGGCTGTTTAACATGTGTTAAAAGCAGGTCTTCCTTGTTCCACATTCTACCAAGTACCTCAAACTTGGCTCCCGGCTCCCGGAACCTTGGCTTATATACTCTGGTCCCTTTCTTTTCTGCCTCTCATAGTGTGGTACCTTTCTGTAGTCCTAGCGCTGACTGGGTAAATACATCATTACTTAGATCATTTTGATTGGGCCCTGATTGAAGGACCTGTTATAGATTTATTTTTCTTCTACTTGGAATTTTTACACATAAGACTTTGATAGTCTATATTTTCATCCAGAAATTTTTCTTTTCTTTTGGATTTTCTGATGTCTTTTTTAATATCTCTTGCCAATTGATTCATATACCTCATACCTCAGCCATGCATCCCTAACTGATTCTGAATCTTTCAATCACCCACAACACGGGGGAATGTAAAAAATATCATTATTTAAATTGCAAAGTTTAAATTCTTTTTGAGAAGAATTTTAGGTAAAGAAGATGCTACTTCCCTGAATTCAGAAACTGAACTGTTGGAGAAGCCACCATGAAGAGGCCTCCAGACCACAAGTTGCACAAAATTGAACTTTGGGTGTGGTTGATTGAACATTTATTTGTATGTATACTTTTATGCCAAAGGGGACTGCCCCCTAATGGCTTTTTGTCAATGTGTTCAGAAATTATTGGTTTTATTCTTTTTTCTCTTATCCTCACACTATTGTAATCTTTTAAGTTTATTATGTTTTTATGATCCTTTTGGGGAAAAATTAATTTTTCCACAAATGATCACACGGGGGGATGTAAAAAATAGACTCGAATACAGGACTACAATCCCCATGAGCCTTTGCTCCACTTCCCCAGAATGCCTTGTAATCTCACCTGGGCCGAGATCGAGAAGATATTTAAGCAAAGGCTTTTGAAGGGCTCGCGCCTTTTGGACTTCCGATTTGGGGCAGAGGCGTCACTTCCATGATGTGAGGTTATTTTGTCTAGGCCTCTGGCCTAGGCACATGTTTCTTACTTGTATATTCTTAATCTTTAACCTTTAATAAACCTCTAAAAATATAATACTCCTTGCAGAGAGAAACTAATTTCTACCTGCCTCAGTCTCCCCCTCTCCCCTAAATTTTAATCCTTACACTTGATCATCCCAATAGTTAGTACTCTTTCCTCCTAAAGTGATCAGTGTACCTACTGTGTCCACGTGATAAAATATATGTAACCAGAACAAAATTACAAGACATAATTTAGCTTAGATTTTTCTATGTAAATTGAAATGGAGATACATTATATCTTTATTCTAACTCTCTAGCAATTTAATAATTCCATCAATAATGATTAAAATAATTTATTTAAGTAATTCATAAGCTTTACCAGAATATCAAAGGGGCTTATGAAACAAAAAGTGTTAAAAACTCTGATCTAAATTTTAGTCTGACTCTATCATGTTAGTTGTGTGGCTGGGGCACTGGGGCAAGTTAAGAGGCTAAGGAATGCCCTATTAATTAGAGCATAATTAAAACTTAATTTCAAGTAATGCTGGGCTATTTTGCCTTCAATCTGTTCTATCACTGCAGAAATCCTCCCCCACACACACACACAAACACACTATCAGTTGGCTGACTTGCAAAGGCAAGTTACTATCATATATTTCAATTGGAATGAGTATAGAACTGGATACAAATCTGTCATCATTAGTGGAAAAATCAGTAAAGGTCTTAATTGCTAATAGGCGAGAGGTAACATATTCATAAGTAAGACACAACAAGTTGTTCATCATTCATTCATTCATTCATTCTCATCCTTTTAGGCCATCACAATATGAGCATAGAAATGCTGAATATCAGTACTAAGGATTCCTTGCTTCCTCTTTCCATTTCTGTCTTAACAATAAGAGCATTGACCACTGAATTTTTTAGCCTCCTACTCAATGGTTTGTGGTCTTCAAGAATCCAGTCTGGAAAAGTCAGATGCTCCACCTACCATCAATCATCTTTACTGCATGTCTTTCCCTGCATTTCTTCCTTTGATAAGTTTACACTGATATACCTCTCCTGTCCAATTCTTCGTATTTTTATCTCTAGCACTTAGGACAGTGCTTAGAACAAAATAAATGCTAGATGATTAAGTGATAAATTTTTGCCAGAATATTCTAAACATTGCTATTTCTATTGCATGACAATAATCATGATCTTATTTGCTTAAGATTTAAATAGCAGAAAAGTTGGTCTTAGAAACTAAATCTCTCCTCTTGTAATTAATGTTTTCCCTCCTTCCTTCCTTCCTTCCTTCCTTCCTTCCTTCCTTCCTTCCTTCCTTCCTCCCTTCCTTCCTTCCTTCCTTCCTTCCTTCCTTCCTTCCTTCCTCCCTTCCTTCCTTCCTCCCTTCCTCCCTTCCTCCCTTCCTCCCTTCCTCCCTTCCTTCCTTCCTTCCTTCCTTCCTTCCTTCCTTCCTTCCTTCCTTCCTTCCTTCCTTCCTTCCTTCCTTCCTTCCTTCCTTCCTTCCTTCTTTCCTTCCTTCCTTCCTTCCTTTCCTTTCTTCATCATGAATCAGTAAGCTAAAAACAAAAACAAAATTTAGAGACTGAGAAATTCTATCCTACCTTTGAAGTTTATAACTGTACATAAAATTTTCATTTACCCTCTCTGTGTCTCATAATTAGCATCTTTAAAATAGATATTGGCTACTTGGAGAATTAGCAGATTAGAGAATAATGAAATTATGTATTTAATTCAAGAATCTGAGAAATGCCATAAAAGTGTTAAGAACTATGTTGTTCCTTGTACAGAAAATGACATGGTCAGAATTAAAAATGAATTTCTGAGATTCTCTTATATTATTACTATTGTTTCTGGAAAAAGAGGTGCAGGGTTGTTTATAGATAGTTTTTGTTGCAAGCACATTTCAAAACTCATGTGAAATATCTAGCATGTCCTGTAGTGTCACTGGCTATGGGATTAGCTTCCTAGTTCTCAAATGAAGATTCAGGACTTTTTGTAAATCTTTGAAATAAAAGATGTAAATTAATGGTATTTAATTGTGGCTGCTTCTTTTTTGATAAAATTAGGGCATCACATATTTACATATGTACATACACGTAAATATATATGTGTGTGCTACCAATAAGGGGTACGATATCTAAAAAGATGCTATATTGAAATAGCCTATTTTTCTTAATAATAGGATGAACTCAGGGTGTTAGAAAGTATTGTGAAAACTGTTGAATTTGAGTCTAGAACTGACTACAGATCCTGATTCTACCACTAGCTACCTGTATGACCATGGGCAAATCAGTTAACTTGCTTGAACTTGTTTCCTCATCTGAAAATTAAGGGAATTAGATTATATGACCTCTACATTTTCATTCAGCTCAAAACTCTGATTTTTCAGTATTACATAATTCCCCCAAACCTTTTGTCCAAAACAAATCATATGATTTGGTAAATAGGTAAATAGATATAATATAAATATATACAAATATTATTATATTTATTAATATATTATATTATATAAATTATATATATAATAAAATAAAACTATATATTATATAAATATATATAAATAAATGTAATAATATAAAATAAATAAAATAGGTAAATAGGATAAATAGATATCTAAATTTTATCAATGAGGAAATCAAATCAACCTGCCTAAGAAGTTTACTTTATGTGTTTGCACTGCCTTTCTGTATCCAATATTTTTCTAACCTCATAAGCCACCGTAAAGGGAAGCAATCGAATTAGATTGAAATAACTTCAATATCACTCAACAAGCTCTTTCCAAGTGCTTTTTATCTGCCAGGCACTGTGCTAAGCACTGCTGAATCAAAGAAAGACAAAAACAGTCCTTGTCTTCAAGGAGCTTATATTCGAATGGAGGAGGCAACATGCAAATGATTATGTATATACAAGCATTATACATTTTAAATGGAAGGTAATCTTAAAGGGAAAAGGTAATGGGGAAGGGAGGTAGAGAATAGAGGGGGACTGAAAAAGACCTTATGTAAAAGTTGGTAATGTCAATATAGTGGTTGTGTTGACTATAGCACCCTGAACTACATGCTAATAGGTAATCAGTTCATTGATTTAGCTTTCTTTGTCAATAGAAAGAGAAAATATTATTTAAGAAACATTCCTACCAATGGGGAGCTCAATGTGCTGAACCCTGACAAAATCAATAGAAACAACTCACATTTGAAGATAGTGTGTTATCTGGACTTTAATCCAATAATAAATTCTGTAAGCAAAAAGAAGGGCAGGAGTGGCTTCAAGTATCAGAACAACAAAAAACTTAAATTGAATTTTCAGATGAACAGTGTAACATGAGTATTACAAGAAATGGAAAAAATGAGATGTGCTGCAGAATTTTGGATGGATTTGAAGCGTGTGATAGATGAATGGAGAAAGGCAGCCAAGGAGCCTTAAAAGGATGACTAGAGTCTAATCCAGAATCTTGGCAGCAGGCAATGAAAATATCTGCAGGTTCTGAACAGATGAAATAAACAACAATGCAACAACTCCACTGTGATAGACCTGAGCCAGTGACCAGTTTCAGGCTGAGTAAGAGAAAAGCCTGATGTCTCTTAGCACAGAGGAAAGAGGAGGAAAGTAGGACAGAGGGAGGTAGTGGTGGACATTGTGATGAATCAGTCCTTGGTCCTGTGCATATTTAAATAGATCAGATTATATCTCAGCCAAGAATAATAGCTCACTTGAAGCACATTCTTCACTTTACTTCACTCCACATATTCAAAAAGCTGCTAAATCCTACCAATTTTCCCTCTAGTATCTCTCCCATGCAACCCTTTCTCTATACTCACATAGTCATCTTTGTTCAGGGTCTTATCACCATTTATCTGTACCATTGAGAGAGCTTCCTAATTACTCTTCCAACCTCATCTTCAATCTTCCATCTCTGATCCTTCCTCTACCAACTATGAAAGTGATTTCCCTTAAGTGCAGGTCTGAACATATCATTTCATTATATATAATATAGCTTCACTTGTTTTCTATTAACTCTAGGAACAAATATATAAACTATGCTTAACATCTAAAATTCTTCACAACCAGGTTCCAACTTATCTTTCCTACTTTGTTGGCATCCAGGTGGCATCTAGACTGGATCTGGAATCAGAAAGGCCTGGGTTCATATTTAGACTCAGACACTTATTAGCAGTGTCACCTGGGCAAATCACTCTTGTTACCTTGGTTTCTTCACCAGTAAAATATGAATCATAATATTATGTAATGCGGAGTTGTTGAGAGGCCATTATCAAATGAAATGATATTTATAAAAGGACTAGCTTTTAGAAGGCACATAATAAATTATTGTTTCCCCTCTTTAGTTTGAGGAAGGGAGATTGCTTGGAATTTTATTTTCTGTTAATGCCTTCCTACTTTATTTTTTTAATTTTACTTGGTCAATTTCAAACATAATTTTTTGGTTATAAGAATCATATTCTATCCCTCCATCACCTTACCCACCCTTCCCATCCCCATGCACAATTCCACTTGATATTACATGTGACCTTGATCAGAACCTAGTTCCATGTTGATGTTTGCACTAGGATGTTCATTTAGAGTCTACATCCCCAATCATATGCCTCTACCCATGTAATTAAGCAGTTGTTTTCTTCAGTGTTTCTACTCCCACAGTTTTTCCTTTGAATGTGGATAGTGTTCTTTCTCATAGATGCCTCCAGGTTGTTCAGGCTCACTGCATTGCTACTAATGGATAAGTCCATTGTATTTAACTGCTACAGTGTTTCAGTCTCTGTGTACAATGTTCTGGTTCTGCTCCTTTCACTCTGCATCAATTCCTGGAGGCCATTCCAGTTCACATAGAATTCCTCCAGTTTATTATTTCTTTGTGCTCAATAGTATACCATCACCAACATATACCACAATTTGTTCAGCCATTCACCAATTGAAGGGAATCTCCTCATTTTCCAATTTTTTGCCACCACAAAAAGCACAGCTATGAATATTCTTGTACAAGTCTTTTTCCTTATTATCTCTTTGGTGGTATAAACCCAGCAGTACTATGGCTGGATCAAAGGGCAGAGAGTCTTTTGGCACCCTTTGGGCATATTTCCTAATTGCCCCCCAGAATAGTTGGATCAATTCAAAACTCCACCAGCAATGCATTAATGTCCTAACTTTGCCACATCCCTTCCAGCATTCATTACTTTCCCTTGCTGTCATGTTAGCTAATCTGCTAGATATAAGGTGATACCTCAGAGTTGTTTTGATTTGCATCTCTCTGATTATAAGAGATTTAGAGTACTTTTTCATGTGCTTATTAATAGTTTTGATTTCTTTGGCTGAGAACAGCCTGTTCATGTTCCTTTCCCATTTGTCATTTGGAGAATAGTTTGATTTTTTTGTACAATTGATTTAGCTTTTTGTAAATTTGAGTAATTAAACCTTTTTCAGTGGTTTTTGTTATGAAGATTGTTTCCCAATTTCTTATTTACCTTCTAATTTTCGTTACATTGGTTTGTTTGTATAAAACCTTTTTTAATTTGATGTAATCAAAATTATTTATTTTGCATTTTGTGATATTTTTCTAACTCTTGCTTGGTCTTAAAGTCTTTCTTTTCTGAACTGTATACTATTCTGTGGTCACCTAATTTACTTATAGTTTCCTTCTTTATGCTTAAGTCATTCACCCATTCTGAGTTTATCTTGATGTAGGATGTGAGATGTTGATCCAAACCTAATCTCTCCCATGCTGCCTTGCAATTTTCCCAGCAGTTTTTGTCAAATAATGGATATTGGTCTCAAAAGCTGTGACCTTTGGGCTTATCATAGACTGTCTTGCTGAGGTCACTTAGACCAAGTCTATCCCACTGATCCTCCTTTTTGACTCTTAGCCAGTACTATATTGTTTTGACCACTGCTTTATAGTATAGTTTGAGATCTGGTACTGCAAGGCCACGTTCTTTCACATTTTTTCATTATTTCCCTGGATATCCTTGATCTTTTGTTCTTCCAAATGAACTTTGTTATTGTTTTTCCTAATTCAATAAAAAGATTTTTGGTAGTTCAATGGGTATGACACTTAAATAAGTATATAAGTTTGGGTAGGATGGTCATTTTTATTATGTTAGCTCATTTTACCCATGAGCATTCGATGTTTTTCCAATTATTTAAATCTAGTTTTAATTTTGTGGAGAGTGTTTTGTAGTCCTGTTCATATATATAGTTCCTGTGCTTGTTTCAGGAGATATATTTCCAAGTATTTTATATTATCTGGGGCGATTTTAAGTGGAATTTCTCTTTCTAATTCTTGCTGTTGAGATGCATTGGAGATATATAGAAATGCTGATGACTTGTGTGTGTTTATTTTGTATCCTGCAACTTTGCTAAAGTTGTTGATTATTTCCACTAGTTTTTTAGTTGATTCTCTAGGATTCTTTAAGTAGACCATCTCATTGCCAATTTTAATACCTTCAATTTCTTTTTCTTCTTTAATTGCTATTGCTAGTGTTTCTAGTGCAATATTTAATAATAGAGGTGATAATGGACATTCTTGTTTCTCTCCTGATTTTCTTGGGAATGCATCTAGTTTATCCCCATTACAGATGATGTTGGCTGATGGTTTTAGATAAATACTGTTCATTATGTTTAGGAAAGACCCTTCTATTCCTTTAGTTTCTAGTGTTTTCAAAAGGAATGAGTGTTGTAGTTTATCAAAGGCTTTTTCTGCATCTATTGAGATAATCATGTGATTTTTGTTGGTTTGCTTGTTATTATGGTCAATTATGTGAATGGTTTTCCTAATACTAAACCATTCTTGCATTCCTGGTATAGATCCCACCTGGTCATAATGAATGACCCTTGTGATGATTTGCTGGAGTCTTTTTGCTTGTATTCTACTTAAGATTTTTACATCTATGTTCATTAAGGAGTTTGGTCTATAATTTTCTTTCTCTGTTTTTGACCTGCCTGGATTTGGAATGAGTACCATATTTGTGTCATAAAAGGAATTTGGTAGAACTCTCTCATTGCTTATTATGTCAAATAGTTTGTATAGTATTGGAGTTAGCTGTTATTTGAATGTTTGATAGAATTAACTTGTGAATTCATCAGGCACTATGGATTTTTTCTTAGGGAGTTCTTTGATGGCTTATTCAATTTCTTTTTCTTATATGGGATTATTTAAGAATTCTATTTCTTCTGTTAATCTAGGTAATTTATATATTTTTAATATTCATCCATATCACCTAGATTAGCATATTTATTGCCATATAATTGTCAAAATAATTTTTAATGATTGCCTTAATATCCTCTTCATTGGAGGTGAGGTCTCCCTTTTCATCTATGATACTGTTATTTTGGTTTTCTTCTTTCCTTTTTTTATTAGTTTGACCAGTACTTTGTCTATTTTGTTTGTTTTTTCAAAGTACCAACTGCTAGTCTTATTTATTAGTTCAATAGTTCTTTCACTTTTGATTTTATTACTTACTCCCTTAATTTTTAGGATATCTTATTTAGTTTTCTTCTGGGGATTTTTAATTTGTCCCCTTTCAGGATTTTTGATTTGCATGTCAAATTCATTGACCTCTGCCCTCCCTAATTTGTTAGTATACGAACTCAAGGATATAAAATTTCCCCTAAGAACTGCTTTCACTGCATCCCATAGATTTTGAAAGGATGTCTCATCATTGTCATTTACTTCAATGAAATTATTAATTGTTTCTATGATTTGGTCTCTAATTAACTTATTTTGGAGAATCATATTATTTAATTTCCAATTAATTTATTATTTGGCTCTCCATGTTCCATTACTGATTATTATTATTATTATTATTGCATTATGAACTGAAAAAGTTGCATTTATTATTTCTGCTTTTCTACATTTGTTTGCCATATTTTTATGCCCTAGTACACAGTCAATCTTTGTGAATGTACCATATGCTGCTGAAAAGAAGGTGTACACCTTTTTATCCCTATTTATTTTTCTCCATATATCTATTAACTCTAATTTTTCTAAGATTTCATTCACATCTCTTACTTCATTCTTATTCAGTTTTTGATTTGATTTATCTAAATTTGATAGTGGTAGGTTCAGGTATCCCACTAGTTTAGTTTTACTATCTATTTCCTCCTTCAATTCCACTAGTTTCTCCTTTAGAAATTTGGATGCTATGCCATTTTGTGTATACATGTTGATTGCTGATATTTCATCATTGTTTATACTTCCTTTTATCAGGATATAGTTACCTTCCCTATCCCTTTTAATCAGTTCTATTTTTACTTTGGCTTCATCATATTTCATGATTGAACCTCCTGCCCTCTTTCTATCAGTTGAGGCACAATATGTTTTGTTCCACCCTTTAAGTCTACCCTTGTGAGTGTCTACCCACCTCAGTTGTGTTTCTTGTAGACAACATATGGTAGGATTTTGACTTTTAATCCACTCTCCTATTTGTTTTCATTTTATGGGTGAATCCATCCCATTCATGTTCAAAGTTATGATTGCCACTTGTGTGTTCCCCAGCATTTTGATATCCTTGCCTCATTCTGTCCTTTCTTCTTTTGCTATATCCTTTTAAAACAATGGTTTGCTTTTAATCAATCCCCCTAATCACCATCCTTAATATGATTCCATTTCTTCCCCCTCACTTTTTGTTCTCTTCTTATTTTCAGGGTCTTTTAAGTTCCCTCTGTTCCCTCTTTCCTTCCATTTTTCTACTCCCTACCCCCTACTCCCTTAGTTTTTCCTTCTTACTTTCCCTGTAGGGTAAGATAGAATTCAATACCCCAGTGGATCTAGATGCTCTTCCTTCTCAGAATTGATTTCACTGAGAGTAAGGTTTAAGTATTATGTATTAGCACTCTTTCTCTCCTTCCTATAAGAGTATTCTTCCCCTCCTCTTCCTATGTGTATCTTTGTGTGATAAGGAGTATCTTATTTATTTTATTTCTTCAAGTATCTTTTGGTGCCCTCTTCAATTTCTCCCTCCCTTTTTCTTTTTTTTTGCATATCATCTTATAGCAGTTATTACCCTAATCTCTTCCTGTGATTGATTCTTATATTACTATAATAGTGAGTATAATTTTTGAGAGTTACAAATAATATTTCCCCATACACTAATATAAATATTTTGATCTTATTGAAGCCCTTAAAGAACAAAGTTTGAATAAAAAAACATTTTTTCCCTTTTCCTTCTCTTTCTTCTTAACCTTTTCATGTTTCTCTTGATCTTTGTGTTTGGATAACAAACTTACCACTTAGTTCTGGTCCTTTCTTTACAAATACTTGGAAATCTTCTATTTTTTTGAATGCCCATACTTTAACCCTGGAAATATATAGACAGTTTTGATGGATTGGTTGAAGACCCAATTCTCTTGCCTTTCTGCATATCATATTCCATGCCTTGCAGTCCTTTAGTGTGGAAGCTGACAGATTTTGTGTAATCCTGATTGGTGCTCCTTGATATCTGAATTGTCTCTTTTTGTCTTCTTGTAGAAATTTCTCCTTAGCTTGGAAGCTCTTGAATTTGGCAATTACATTCCTGGATGATGTCTTTTGAGGACTTAGTATAGAGGGTGTTCTACAAACTCTTTCAATGTCCATTTCTTCCTCTAGTTCAGGAACATCAGGACAGTTTTCTTGGATAATTTCTTGTAGTATGTTGTCAAGATTTCTGTTTTTTTTTCTGGCTTTTCAGGTAGACAAATTATCCTCAAATTGTCTCTTCAAGACCAGTTTTCCTGATTTTTCATCTTGTCAGTGAGTGAAAATAGATTTCATCTATTTTGTAAGCCTTTTGACTTTTCTTTATTAATTCTTGCTTTTTTGCAAGGCTTCCAATTGCCTCATTCTGGTTTTTAAGGCCTGGTTTTCCACTATAATATTTTGATTTTCCTTTTTGTTTTGGTCTATCTTGCTTTTCATAGTGTCCAGCTGTTTCTTCAATTGGGAGTTACTGTCCTTTAAATTTTTATTTTCTTTTTGAACTATTTCCCACTTTTATTGCCCAAATCCTTCCATCTTTTTCATAAGCTTTAATTTAAATTCTTCAAGAGCTTGTGGTCAATTTCCATTTTTTTGGGAAAGGTTTGGATGTATTTATTTGTATGTCCTCTTTTGCTATTTACTTTATAGTCTGGATTTTTTCTTCCATAAAAAATTATTCAGGGTCGATGCTTTCTTCTTGTTTTTCTTGGTGTTGGGAAGTTATTTTTCCTGGGCATTATTTGCCATCACTATGGTGGTTTTCCCTTCCCTTTCCAGTCAGAAGTTTGAGTGAGGAGGGCAGGCGCTCTGTGTATGGAGCTAAGGAGCAAGGATTGTGCCTGAGACCAGCTCTCAAATAAATGCAGCTTCTACTGTTTATTGTTCTTCTCTGCACTCGCTATGAGTGGGCGCCTAAGGTCTGCACTGTTCAGCCTACTGGGGTCTTAGGTCTACCTGCTCTCAGAGGTAGTCTTAGTCAGCTGCCAATTACCTAGAGGTGCCCCTTGCTTGTTCTAGAGGTGCCCCTTGCTCACTCACTGATTCTAGCACACTAGTTCTGACTCTAGCTCTGAAGGTGGAGTTGGGCAGGGTTGATCTGCTCACATTTTGGTGGAATCTATTTCACCCCCTGATAGTGTGGAAATGCCCAAATCCCATGTACCTTCAATGCTGGGCCCTACTGTAGAGTCCTTTCATTCATATGAATTTGGTTATTTTGGACTTTTGAGATAGTTTATATTGGTAGGTGAAGAGGAGAGGAAGAGTCCTACGTCTAGACTGTAGCCATATTAACCCAGAAGTAAAAAAAAAAAACTTGCTTCTTTCTTTTAAGAAAAATTAAGAATCATTCAAGTAAGTCTTCTCAGTTTGCCCTTTTCTCTGAGAGCCACAGAACAGTTATATTTATAGTGAAGCACTTTAATTACAAGCTGACTTTGTGTCTTCCATTACAGACCTTTTAAATTTGATGAATAAATGATAAACCATTTTAAATGAGGCATTTTCTACACCCATTAATGATTCCACTTAATCATTTCTTGTATACTTGGCAGATCTTGGAGCAAGAAATGAACAGATAATTAGTATGAACTAAACAAACATTTCCCTCTTTTGTTTGTGGTTTCACATGGCAAGCAGAAGTTTGTCCTTTTCTTTGAAATTTGGGTACATCTTGTTTTCAGCAGCAGAGGAGCAAAGACATTCTCTCCACTCATGTACCCTAATCCCTTAAACATGCCCATTTTAATGTTAAGTTTGTAATTGGATAGTTACTGAAAAAAGGAAGAGTGGAAGGAAGGATTTGAACTCTGGCTTCTCCAACTTCAAGTCTAACACAATATTCTACCTTAATATTTCAAAAATATAGCAGGATATAACAAGATAGAACAATTTGTCCTAGGTTTATTTTCTTGCTGGTATCCATTAGAAGATAGGAGAATAAGGAAACAATAGAAACAACAACAATAATAATAATAATAAGAGGAGGAAGAAGAAGAAGAAGCAGAAGAAGTAGAAGAAGCAGAAGAAGCAGAAGAAGAAGAAGAAGAAGAAGAAGAAGAAGAAGAAGAAGAAGAAGAAGAAGAAGAAGAAGAAGAAGAAGAAGAAGAAACAGAAGCAGAAGAAGAAGAAGCAGAAGAAGAAGAAGCAGAAGAAACAGAAGCAGAAGAAGAAGAAGCAGCAGAAGAAGAAGAAGCAGAAGCAGAAGCAGAAGAAGAAGAAGAAGAAGAAGAAGAAGAAGAAGAAGAAGAAGAAGAAGAAGAAGAAGAAGAAGAAGAAGAAGAAGAAGAAGAAGAAGAAGAAGAAGAAGAAGAAGAAGAAAGAGGAGGAGGAGGAGAAGAGGAAGATAAAGAGACAGAGGAGGAGGAGAAGGAAGATCATGAGTAATAATCACATGAACACTGCCAACAACATCTTGTCAAAAAACAAAAGGTTACAATATAAAGATTTCTTATTGGAAACAAGAGATTATATGATAACAAATAAAAACTAGGTTATGGCTAGTGGATATTATAAAATACTATCATTAAGTATTTTGGATTTAATGAACATTGTAGATTTTGCATGGATATAATATAAATTATGAACTATATCACTGCAGGTTGCAAAAAAAAGTAGTGTCTTCTCCATATTTAACAAGACAGGACCTGTTAGGAGAAGAAATAAAAACCCTTTATGAATCAGATGAGGTACATATTATCCCTGTATTTCTGTTTAATCCTGGAAATGGTAATGCTTTTGATAGGTCTTTAAGAAATGACAATGACATTCTAAAACTCATTTAACAGCAGAAAGGATGGATTTTATCCATCTGGTCAACAGTGCTTAGAATATGGGTAGAGATAGGTATTGGATCATGAATACAGTGGTATGAGAATCTTCTAAGTGAGGAAACTATCAATGTATGTCAGCACTATCTTTGTCTGCAACTGCTAGTCTTCAAGGTTAAGTCATTCATCAAGAGTTACACAGAGAGTATATGCTGGGATCAACTAGTATCCAGGTATTTCTGGTTTCAAGGCTTGATGTGTCAAGCCTTGAATATGCCACGTAATGTGCCATTTGAATATTAAATGTAAAAGCATTATTATGTTATCAGCAGGATTGAGATATCTCAAGGTTATGTCTATTTGAACTCAACCCCTTTGAAAAAGATAAAAAGATTGAGATGACTATGATCATTGCTAATCTTTCAAGGACAATTAGATGACAAACCCTCTTACATTTATACTGTCTACTGTCACAGAGCCTTTGACCCAGCATTTATGGTTTACTTATTCACTGAAAAATTATATATATATATATATATATATATATATATACACAGACCCAAACCCTCAAATATATATGTATATATTTACATTATATAGGATATGGAATATGTCATATTATTGTGCTTCATACATAAGGGTTTAATAAATACTTTATTCAATTATTCAATAGAATCAAGTATAGCAGAATAGTAGAGTTTTTAACATCCACATGGAAAACTGTTGTCTATAATAAAATACACCATCATTACAACAATGTGAAGAAAACATGGCTTTAAAATGTAATATCTTCCAGGGAGACTGTTGAAGTCCACTGTGGTTGCTTAATCTAAAATTCATTGTCATAATCCTTGACTAGAAATAAAATTGAATATCAAGTAGGAGAAAGAATCAACTTGTATGCAAGGACATGGTGAAAACTGCGGAACATCAATGAAGGCTGTAAAATTTAGCATTTATTGGCTGCCTGAAAATTAAATTATGTGACTAGAATTACTAAAGTATATACTAGAGTGGAAACTCTCTCCTTCATAAATAAGAAGATGACAAATCTCTATACAACAAATACACTCTACATTAACCTTAGCACTGTGCTAGCATTTAGAAGATATTTAATAACTGCTAGTCAAATTGGTTAATTTGATTTTTGAGAAATCATCAAATAAATTATGCTTAAACTAGAGTATAATTACAGTCAAAATTTAGCATTTAAATATGTTATCATATCAGCATGTCCCAATTAAATGGAATGGAAAACTCTTAAAATAAAAAAAAATATAAAAATCAAAACTATGTGAACACAAGATGGAGTATGTACAATATCATCATCCTAATTTCTGCAAGTGGAGTTTTCCTGAAGATTATTTCAGTGAGCCCTCAGAAGGTAAGGTTCCATCCTAACATTTTTATTCAATTTGAAGCAAACCAATATTTTTATATACTGGCTAAATAGTGTGCCCAACCTTAGACCTGAAAGAACAATAGTAGGATAGTAACATGTTGAGGAACAATTTTTATTTGAATTTTATCAATTATAAGATGAAAATAAGAATAAGAATACTGATGGCAATGATAAAAGTCTTGAAGACAACTTCTTGTTAATCCCATGATTGAGGGAGACAGGGAAGAGAGAAGATAGAAAATAATGGCAAAGTGGAAGCTTTGTGTAATAGTAGGTAGAGATCTGGATATGGAGTCAGGAAGCCTTGAGTATCAATCCTGCCTTACACACTAATTCATTTCTTGACCCTGGTCAAATCATTTAACCTCTTAAGTTCCTTAGTTTTGTTTTCTACAAAATGAGGTGATTGGATTGCAAGGCTTCTAAAATCCCATTTAGCTTTAAATATATGATTTTATGATTCCACAAGTAAGGGAATATTTACTAGAACTACATATTTTAGCAACTATGTATACCCTGACACCATTATAGTAGCTATAAAGACTGGTAGGAATTCTAAAATCCTGGCCAGTTGGACTCTGAGAATGCCACTGATTGAGTAAAAGACCTTATCCATCATAACAAAAATTGCTCTTAAGGGCAAAAAAGATAGAACAGCATAAGCTTGAAGGATTGCCTGTCTTTTGACTGTTGCAATCCTTAATTTGCCATAGACAACAGTGCTGTGAGTGGTATTTTCTTCCTATCCTGATATCCCAAGAACATATCAGAAATCCTAATACCCTACCAGTTGGACCTGTTTAACTGAAGATGTTGTTGGTTGTCTCTCGAACCGAGGATGACGATTGTCTTTGTGCGTTTTTGTGTACAAAGACACCTGTGAATGAAGATTTAAGTGGAAAAGTCAATGCACAGAGACAGTCCCACTCTCTCGGCGTTGGAAGCCTGGGTCCATTGGCATGAAAAATCGTTACACCTGGAGACTTCCTCAGCTGCATTGGATGGCCATGTTGTCTTTTGTGCTCCATCATGCCCTAAGCACTCCACAGTGCCTTGCTGCATTGCCATATCAGCCATTGAACCTTCTTATTGGTTTCTTCCGTCTGTTCAGCCGAAGCAGTCTTCACATGCTGGGTGAGCAAAGCCCTGGCTCACCAGGGGTCAACGACCTGATGGCTACCCTCACAAGGTTTAGCCGGTTTGTCGAAGCCCTTGCCCAGGGTGTGGCCACTGCCGCATGCTATCAGCTACTAGGAGCCACAAGTGAGAGCTGGGTGTCAGGTGAAGGTCAGTGGCTGGAGAGCTGCCCTAGAAGGGCATGATAAGCCCTCCATACCAGAGATATTACCGCTCCCTGAGCACCCCATACACCCCTGAAGTCATACTGAAGATGACATTGGGTATTAAAGTAGACAAATCATTAGTGCCCTGGCAATGGCCTGAAGACGGATGATTTCATTATTTACCTGGTCTATATCAGAACAGAAGTTGAAAAAGATCTCACCAGTCATCAGCAAGGGTTCCATACTGCTTTTTGTATCGTTACTTTCTAATCATATAACAACATATTGGCAACCAGTGGTGTGCAGGCATTAAAACTACTGTCTGGCAGATTTGGCTAATGTCTGTAATTATTAGCTTAAATGTTTCATAGCAGTGTATGAATCACTAGTAAAGCAATTTACCAGTGTTCTCTCATATAGAAGATAGCTTTCACATTTCTTAAAAGTAGGCTTTATGTATTCAAATAAAAATGGATGTTACATTCTATCCTTGTACAATAATTTATAGAACATTAAATATAAAAGAATAATGGCAGGATAGTGCTTTGTCCTAGGAAAGTTTCTATCTTGATTTAATTTTAATAAAGGAAAAGTAGGAAATGATAACAAGAAAATAAGATCATAAAAAAAGACTTGTAAAAGGCAATAGGCTCTATACAAATTACGACATCGAAGATGCTTTCCCTGTCACACCATTCTTTCTGAATTACCATGACTCATTTATTATTGAACTTTTATTTCCCTAATCATGAAGAAATTCCTAAATGACATCATATAAAAAACTCAAAGGACAGCTATTCAAGTACTTTTTCAATCTCTTTTTCATTAGTCATTACAACTTTGCATAATATTTATATTTGTGTTTTCTTGTGCCCCACTTTTCCTGGTCAAAAAGATATTCCTTTTCCATTGAAGTGCATTATACATTTGATGACTCTATGACCTTGCTGTAAGACCACATGGCCTTCAAAGACTCATTAAGGCAATGGTAGATGGCTTTGAAATAAAATAAGTCTTATAGTAATATTAGTACTTTTCCCTAAGCTAGGGGAATAGAGGTGTCTGTAAATACTTGCTTTTATTTCTTAGAAGTTGCTTTGGGGTTATTTTTGTTCTTGTAGGGAGATTTAAAAAAACTGGAATTGGCTAATAGAGAACACCATGAAAAGATTTTCCTCAGACCACATAATTGTGAAAGAATGGGTATTACTTATTTACAAATAAGTCTCATTTGAATATAGTCAACTTTGCATAATTCAAATAAAAAACAATACTTAATAAATGGACTAGGTAGACATTTATAGGCATTTGCCATTTATTAAAAAAGAAAAGTATTATATAATCTACAATATTATAATAAACTAGATAATTTATATATATGTTGACCATTTAATTTCAAACTTAACTGAGAACTAGTTCTATCTCAGTCTAAGAGAATAATAATTCAGTAAATTAAATTTAAGAGATTTATTGTGTCTAATAAAGAAACCAATGTCAAATGAAGATCCCTTTCAACTCACCTCTTATAATTATATGAATTTGATCATTTCCTTTTTCTGTCTTTCAAAATCATGAAATCACAGATTTTCAAAGCCTAAATATTTCATGAATGTCAACTTTTTTTTTTGCTTATTCTGCTAGCCAAACTAGAGACAATGGAATGTGTGGTATTAATGATCCATTTTAAAAGTCTACAATTCTTTACTTTAGAATGTCACTAAATGTTTTTCTATGCTTGGGCAGATTAAATTTGAACATTCAAAAATAAGAATGCCAAAGAATTAATGGTCTCCATCCTATCATTGTTCACAGCATGCCATAGTGGATAGAGTGTTGGACCTGATGGCAGCAAAACCATGGTTCAAGTCATTTTTCTGATCCTCATACTGTAAAGAGGCAGAAATGTAAAGGGTTGGACTAGATTATTTAAGAGTATGATCACCAGTAATTTAATCAATTCCAAATGATTTTTTAGCAATTTATTTATAAAATATGGAAAGAGTTAAAGCAAGAAAATCAGAAAGAGTTTAGGGTTATAAATATATATATATATATATATATATATATATATATATATATATATATATATATATATATATATATATATATATAACATATTAAGTATTTTGCTCTGGCCCCTGGCTCAACCCAGGAAGGGCTAATTAGTCCTCAGTCTTGAGCCAAGGGCCTCAAAAAAGAAAGAGCTTTAGTCATGAAAACTCTCTCAAGAGGGGAAGCCTCTCCTGAGGAAGTCCCTTCAGAAAATCTAGGAAATGAGTCAGCCTTTTCCACTAACCCACATGGTAGTTCAAAGGGAGAGATTTAAGAACAGTCTCACCAATTCCAAGGTCTCAGGTCCAGTAAACAGATTCTTCACCAGCTTCCGACTTGAATTCAGAACTCGAAAGAATGAAGAAGTCCCTCACAGTAAGTTGTACCTCCTTTTAAAGATGCTTCTTTGTGTCACTTCCTGTGGCTTCCTCTACTTTTTACATGGACAAATTAATAGTCTATACGTTTACTTAGGTCTGCCCAAGGAGAAGTCAGTGGTTTCTGATTCATCACCCACTTTCACACACAAGTGTAAGTGAAGTATATACACTTCTGGTGATTAAATCTAAAAATATACGGGAGAGAGTTAATCCCATCTTTATAATACAAATAATGTTGCTATAGGAAAATCAGTTATCCTTTCCATGTCTCAATTTCTTCTACTGTGAAATGTAAATAATACTACTGTTAAATCTAAAATTAATATATCTAGCAGTTATTATTTTTCATGAAGTTTATTAATAGAAAGTGTAAATCTGCAGAGTTTTAAATCTCATTCTTTACTCTAAGTTCTCAGACCACATTTAGCCTAGCCTCCATTCTCTTCCTCTTCCCATTTACCTGCCTGCTCTCTCCCCACATTTGTCCAAGAAGCTCCCAAAAGGATCTTCTCCCTTTCTTTTATTGATGTTCAGTACATAATGGACACAACTCTGCCATTTAGAGAATGTGGATCAACCAAGTCAGCAACTCAGGAGGGGAAGGGGATGAACTTTCATTGACACAAACACCCCTGTGATCCTTTGGGAGACCAATCTCCCCAATGGATCATTTAAACATAACTATTTTATACCCCTAAATATCTTCTACCTAAAAGAACATAAGATATTGTACTTTCTAAGAGAAAGTTACAATAATTAGATATGAGAGGGAAATATGAGAAGAAAAATAAAAAAAAATTGATTGATAGGCATATTAGGGGGCAGTTCCCTTTGGCATGAGAGTTTTCATTCAGAATATGTTCATTATATCCCAAAGTTCATTCTGGATCTTTTGATGTAGAATGTGGCTTCTGCAGGCATCTTTACAACATCTTTTCCAAAAGGATCTGCTTTCTTTATTTGGGATGTTGGCAAGTTTCTTTTCCTGAAATTAAAAAAAATTATACTTGGATTTTAGGATATTTGCACATTCCCCCCTGAGAAGGATGTTGACAAACACCAGAATCACCCTAGGATACATGGCTGAGTTATGACATATATTAAACAATTGTCAAAAGATTAACAAATCCCTAAAAATCCTAGATAAAAGAGCAAAAATTAAATTCTATATGAAAATAAGAAGTACAGAAATGATAAAAAATCTTACATGAATAAAATTCTGAGTAAAAAGTAAAACTGTAACAAGTCCTTGAATCAGTAGCAAGGTCCAATTAAAGTGACTTCTGTTCCACAAGCCTGTAGAACAATAGCAGCAGTATAGTACTTTACCCATTTACAGCCAGTGCTACAAAAATTGTTAAACTATATGATAGAGGGACTAAGTTTCAGCATCAAATGGGAAAAATCATTCCCTGTTCATATTGTACCTTCACTGTTAGAGATAGGGGGAGCCAGAATAATAGCCAAAATGAGTTACTTGACTCAGAATAGTGCACAAGGAGTGTGATATAAGGAGTCCTGCATCTTAACATATGTTAAACACCTCAACCTTGATTCAAACACTAGGTTCAAGTCTTTTTGTATTGGCATAGAAGTTCAACAATCCTCCCTGGATTGGTTTGGTCCTTTTCTGACCTCATGCTTCTTGACACTGTATAGTGGCTCTTTTGTTCCCTTCTTCTGGAATCAGGCCCAATAGTTAAACAAAGTCCCACAAAATTAATCAATAAATGGCATATTTCCATAGTCTAAAGCTTTTTGGGAATGTATAGTTATTAGGGCCAATAGATGATGCTAACTTATACTGTAAACTTTATCCTTCAAGTCAAAAACATTAGTACTAATCTCATGTATTTCAAGAATTATCAAGGATAGAAAAAAAGAAATAGAAAAAAAATCAAAAGCCCTGTTGCAATATAAAGAAAAATCATAATAAAAAATCATAGTTTCACCATTCACATTCCATGTGACAATGTGTTAGCTAAGCAGAGGCACAACACAAAGGTTGCTCACTCAAAAATGAGATCTAATTTGCTTTCAACTTGGCTAAGATCCACAGTGTGAGTGTACATAATTCTTTTTACCAGGTAAAAGCCTTTTAAAAACAATGGTACAACTAATACAGATTCTAAGAAGTACCAAAGTTCCCCAAAGTATAGGAGCTCATTAATGACAATAGCAAACAAACCCACTATCATTAGGATTCACACGACTTTCTGTGTGATATTTAGAAAACCTTTGAAGCTCATGAATATTTGTCACAAGTTTTCCAGATTTAGCCAATGTTTCAACCTTGGATAAGATATTTTTAACAAAGTCTGTTATTAGTATCATTCCAAAATTTTGGATAAAACCTTGTGTGTCCCATTTCAAAGCTACTAGGCTTCACAGGAAAAATTATTCCTACATCCTGGATGATATTATAACACATACAGGGTAACTACAACAATTGGGCACCTCCCTACCTCTAGGTATGAGACTGTAACTGTGTAACAGAACTGTCTCCAATATGTTCCAACCATTTTTACATGGAGCTAAGGACTAAAAAGTGAAAATCACTTCTGATGTGTCATCCAATACATGTTCAATAAATGCAGAGTTGGGAAAATACAACAGCACCATTGCACTTTATTTATTATTTACTTAACTACAAATGAACCCTAACCTCTTGTTACAAACAACTCAGAGGCAGGCAAATATTCAGTCAGAGGTAGGGATGCTCCCAGATATCTGAAAACCATGACTGAATGTACTTTAAAATCAATTGAGATTAATAGATGATTAAATTTTCCAAAACTTTCATACTGGTTGAAACCAGTTTGAGGGAGCCCATCAATCATCTCGGTGTGACAATTAACAAAAGCAAAAAAAGGAACAAAATGCTCTTTATGGATTTTTACAATGATATTCTTCAGTACAATCATAGGGAGGTATAAATAAAGACAATGTCACAGAATATTTTAATTTTGATAGCTTATAATGTAGTTAACAATAAATTATATACAGCTTGTATTTAGAATTGTGTTACAGCAGCTTCTTCACTTTGGGGAGGGGAACAAATTGAAACAGTTAACATCAATAAGGCAATGAGGTCTGAAAAGGCTTACAATTTACCTCCAGACTCTGTGAAGTTCCTTCCCCTCCCAAGTACCATTAGTTATCTAGATTCCTTTGTCCACACCTCTGGGATCCCCTATACTGAGAAGGGTTCCCCACACTGATGTTTGGGTGTGAGTTTTGATTTTCCTCATTTGAATAATCATTATTCCTGAAGCTTCTAATCCTATTTTCCTGATTCATTTTCTTACAATTCATAATTACATGACCCACTTTTCCACAGAAATAACCTTAGCAATTGTTTTGTGGATTCTTGTAAGGGAGATATAATATCTCCTTTCTTTACCTTTTCAACTGTTTCAGTTAATTATTTTATTTACTTCCTCAATGTCTCCACTAAATCAGTGTCCTCCTTATCCTTTTTCCTTATGTCCCTCAAAAGCATAAACTGCCACTCTTTTTAAGTCTTCAAGGCCCATAGTACACCAGTTTGGATAGCTAGTCATAAAATAATTCTTAACTACATTACAACTGTTTTTTTTTTTTTTTACAAATTCTATCCTGATTTCTGATTTGTCTAAAATCCCATTCCCTAGCAAGATCTAGTTCTATGTATCTTCCTTTCAGCTCAATAAGCCTATCCATAAACTGAGAGGGATTTTCATTGTCTTCCTGTTTCATATTGTCAAATTTAGTCCATGTACCAGGCTTATTAGACTAAGCTCTCATAGATTTTAGCAATTCATTTCTAGCCTGGCCTAGTTGTAAGTAATCTTGCTCTGAATTTGGGTCCCATTTGGGATCTTCAGTTAGCCAATGAGTTGTTACCTCTCCCTGGGCCTGATTAACTAGAGAAAGAATCTTATTTCTTTCCCTTTTCATTAGCAAGGCCTGGAGAAAATCTTCCACATTAATCCATGTGGGATTATAAATGTGGAAAATGCTATCAACCTTATTTATTAGTAGTATAGGCTCTGATTCAAAGGATGGTAATTTTTCCTTTGAGTCTCTCAGTGTCCTCTGGAGAGAAAGTTGTTTGATGTCTAATGTTTACTAACTCTCCATATCTGTTATAAATTGGAAAATCCCTTAGAGGGAGAAGTCCTTTATTTGAATCATCTATGGTAATTGCTGCTTGGCCTGTTTTCTGGATTTCAATGAAGGGGTCATAGAGAGGCTAGTAGGGGAATGGGAGTGAGTGAGTGGGTGGATAATGAGGGGTTAGTCAGGGAATGTGGAGGAAGGGTGAAAAGATTAGTGGTTGGGCTGGGGGAAGGGGTAGAAGGTGGGGTGGGGCTGGGGCAGGGTGGAGAGGAGTAGGATGGGTGAGGTCTAGAGGAAGAGTCATAGTAAGGTGACTGGGATCAGTCAGGTGAAGTTAGGGAATAGGATAAGGGATGGTAGAAGTGGGGATAGGGGAGATGGATGGGCACTGGGTAGTGAGAAGAAGGAAACTCTTTAAGGGTATAAGTAGTGGGATGGTAAGGGAGGATAGAGAGATAGGTTGGAAGGAAAGGGGATGGGAGGAGTAAGGGATCAGCTAGGTCTGACAGGGAGAGGAACTGAAGGGTTCAAGTCCTGGTTTGGGTCAAGATGAAGAGAAACCTCCTCACAGGCCAGGTGAGATGATAGAGTGTGTTTCATGCTAAATCTAATCAAGGGTCAGGAAGAGGAACTGAAGGAGTTAAGCTGGAATGGTCTGGTTCCAAAGAAAGAATGGTTTCTTCACTGGAGGGAATGATTGATATATCAACATATCATGCCAACAAGAGCCAGTATTTATAATCTTTGGAATCTTTGTTTTTAATTGCTAACTTCAAATCTTTTAAGATCTTGAAGTCAAAAGAGCCATATTTTGGCCATGTAAACGATTATTCTATTCAAGCTTTGCAAAATGTTTTAGCCTCCTTCTTTGTCATATAATTCTCCCTAGAAAGATTAGGATCACCCCAACAACTAAAAAGTTTATGCAGGGGTGAATCTGGAGGAATATTTCCTGATTTCCCTTGATTTGTTACAGTACTCCATTGTCTAGTCTATCTTAATCTGCCTGTTTAAGCTAGTCTGAGTATTGCTAAATGGCCAGTTTAAACAATGAAAAGTACCTAAAACATAAAAAAAATTCAGACACAAATTTATTCAAAGTTATTGTGGAAGGCAATGAGAGTAGGTTTAAAAAAATAAACTAATATAAGAAACTAACTAATTTTGCCCAGCAATATTACCAATAATAAATGTATTTAGTATAATTATTGTTATTAATAATTACTAATAATATTTTTTATTTTCATTATTTTTGTTATTAATAATCAATAATGGTAAACAATCATAAACAAGACTCAATTATCAATAATTATTATTATTAATAAGTAATAATAGTTGGTATTGACTAATACTATTTATTGAAATTTAATAATTATTATTATTGATAATATTACTATTATGTTTGAAAGGTATTTATCAATATTGTATTTAAATAATTTTGGCTTTGTTCAATCTTAGACATTTTCTTTTAATTTTAATTCAATATCATTAATATTTAACTATTAATAATAATTGTATTTAAATATATTCAATTGAATGTTATTATTTTGGATCACTTGCAGCAGTCAGGAAGGTATTTTCTTTTACATTTCCTGGAGTTTTAATTCTTGACAGTAGGTGACACTATAACTGTGTGTAGAGTGGAACACATTTGAGGTTAGGCCTTATCTTTTCTTCACAGGGAGATAAAGAAAGAGGAAAAAAACACAGGGTGTGGCTTTTCATATGCTTAAAGAAAGCAGGCAATATGCAGGAATGTGCAGAGGGAAAAAAGGAGAAAGAAGAGTTTAGTCCTTCCCTTCCCCTAGAGATAAAAGCCATGTGATTTTCTTTTTAAAGTTGGGGTACTGGTAACTGCCAGTGACCTGCTTAATCAGTGCTAGATTTTTTTTTAAACCCAGGAACTACTCTCAATCCACTGAGCTAGCCTGATACTCCCAAAATGAATCAGGATTTAAAAGAATGGGACTATAGTTCCCAAATCCTCAGTCTCTGCTTCAGCCCCATACTGGGTTCTGGGTCCTAGGGACTCTGCACACCAATCCCTAGGGGGCCATCCTTATGAGCTGTGCCTCCAGTCCTCACAGGCCAAGCTGTCCTGAGCTCAGAGGGAGCAGGTAGGTCTTTGTGTCAGAGTCCCAGCAGATTTTTCATGTTGGGGAAAGCCAGGGGGCAGGGCTGAGCTCATGGCAGCTAAGAGCCTGCATTTTTGCACACCTGAGAAAATCAGGGCTGGGTCCCATCTGTGCAAAAGGCTTCCTCCCTGTTCTCTACCACTGCAGGGAGCTCCTAACTCTTATGCCCCTCATACTGGAAGGACCCCTTGGATCTGTTCAAGGGGTTTTTCCACCTTCCACTGCACTCTGATGAATGAAGTGGAACTAGGACCCTTTGTCCGCTTCACTGCCTTATTGGTGCTGTGGAAAGCAAAAGAGCAGGAGTTTCTTTTGGGTGCAAAATGCCCCTGGTTCTGTGCAGAAAGCCTTGTGCTCTATTCTCTACCACTCTGGCCATCAGCTAATGTAAAGGAATTGGGGGAGGGACCCATGTGGGAGGGAAAGTCTCAGGAATAAGATTGGATCCAGGGGTGGCAAACATGAAAAGACAAACCGTGGCTTCGTTGTCCTGGCCAAGGTGATATAAGTGGACAAGCAGCTAAAGCCACTAAAATCCCCTTATACTTTCCTAATCACTTACTCAAAACTTCTCTCAGAAGTGAATTATGAATTTGAATTAAACTGATGTGGTTGCCAACTTGTTACATCTAAAATTAACATATCTAGCAGTTATTATTTTTCATAAAGTTTATTACTAAAAGGGTAGATTAGCATAGTTTTAAATCTCATCCTTTACTCTAAGTTCTCCACATTTAGCCTAGCCTCCATTCTCTTCCTCTTCCCCTTTACCTGCCTGCTCCCTGCCTGCATTCCTCCAAGAAGACCCCAAAAGGACCTGCCCCCTTTCTTTTATTAATGTTCAGGACATAATGGATGCAAACTCTGGAATTTAGGGAATGTGGATCAACCAGGTCAGTAACCCAGGAGGGGCAGAGGATGAACTTCCCTTGACATGCTAGTATCCGTATCATGAGATTCAGAAGAGTACTATATTGAAAACATTTTAAAAACTTTTAATTACAAAATAAATTGTTGTTTAATAATACTGAAATTATTACTTATGCATATTGGATATATGTGTGTATTCAGTTGTTTTAAGATTACCTGATGAAAAAGGTTTTATTATTTTGAAACCATTCCTCATTCATGTCATTTCCTTGCCCATAATTTCCTTTTTCCACTTGGAAAAGTTACTTTTATTAAGGTAACTAAAGGAGAACTTCTAGCTTTGATCTTCTATTTGACAACAAACAAATTTAGAAAAGTTCAACTTTTATAGAATTAGATTCATAACCTTTTAGTGAACAAGAAGAGACAATTAAGATTATTTTGGTCAATACTTAGATATCATACACAGTTAAACAGAGTCTTGTAGCCCTACCACATCATTCTTTAAGACATTGTTAAATTTCTGAAATCCCTTCTATATTAGTTGATGCAGGTATCACAAGACAGTGTGTTTGACAGTAAACATTGAATTACAAGATTCATTTTATTTGCTGTTGTATTGGGTTTCTTAAAATGTGGTTTATTTCTTAGGTCATCTGTTCAGTATGGATATCCCTCAAAGAATTATCTCATATTGGTTATATTCATGATCCCTTCCTTGCCTTCTAGGACTTTGCAGATCACTCTTCCTCTTAGTGGAATCTGGGCTATGGCTTTTGAATAGTACCTTTTCCTCCAATTCTTTTCTTTCTTTATTATATAATTCCATGACCAAATCTGTTGTATTTTTAGGGTCAGTGGTTAATGGAAGGAGGGTGGGAGACTGTCTTTTCCCCAGTTATCAAGCTAATGAGAGAATCAAACCAAGTGTTCATTCATCTAGATTTCAACTCTATCTTCTATCTTTCTGTTTATTTAATCACTCACTGACCTCAAATTTGATCCTATCCTTTTGAGTGAATGTCAGGCAGCACATTTCACATTGGAACTAGTTGTTAAAACAATATCTTTGATTTCCCAAAAGGCTTACTTTGGGAGGAACTCCTATTTTAACAGAACTTAATAAGATAAAAGAAAAGTTTCATCCTTGCATTCAAAAAAATTATCCTCATGAAGTAAGATGACAGGTCCTATGTAAAAGATCTAGAAGTTTTCATGCACTACAAACTCAATATTAGTCAACAATGAGTAAAATATATAAAATTCTAATGTTATCCTAGGTTATACTGGAAGGTGTTACTACAGCTAGATCATTCAAACCCTTCCTCCAGTACCCGTTGTATGATGCTAGGAAAGGTTTTGCTTCAATTTCATCAACAGTAAATTGTGAATAATAATAGAACTTATGTCCCATAGTCATGAGATCAAATGAGGCATTTATAAAGCATTTTTCAAAATATCTGGCACATAGCACACACCTAAATTCTTATTTTTAGAGAGGTGAAAATTTCACTGATTTTCCTGGGTTAGAGCACTATGTCATTATTGGTGCTGCTTTTTAAGGACACAGATGAACTGAAGCATATCCATGAGAGAGTAGTTGGGATCATGAGAAGGCTGGAGACCCTGCCATATGAGAATTAGTTGAAATAACTGGGAATAGTTAGCCTGGAGAGAGGGAGACACAAGAGGAACATGATTATAGACTTTAAGTATTTACAGGGTAGCCATGTGGAAGAGATTTTAGACTTGTTCTGCTTGGCCTAAGAGGGCAACATATGAAACTTGCAGAAAAGACATTTTTAGGCTTGATGTTAAGAACAATTTAAAAATTGGATTTGTCCAAAAGTAAAATGTGCTGTCTTGAATAAGCTTAGTTAGCTAGATGTTGCAATATATGGAGTAAGTTTCTTGGATTCATGAAAAACATAATTCAACTTTGGCCTCAGATATTTATTTTCTTTAGGATCATAGGCAAACCAACTAATCTGTTTGCCTTAGTTTCCTTAACTTCAAAATGAGGGAAATAACCGCATCTACCTCATAAGTTTGTTGTTGTGGATCGATTCAGATAATGTAAAGCACATAACACAATGCCTGACACGTAGTATTGTTTAGTTATTTTTTAATCATATCTGACTTTTGTGACCTCTTTATGAGCTTTGCTTGGCAAACATATTAGAGTGGTTGGCCATTTCCTTCAAAAGTGTGTTTTATAGTTGAGGAAACTGATAAAACCAAGGTTAAGTGACTTGCCTAAGGTTACACAGATAGGAAGTTTCTAAGGCCAGATTTGAACTCAAGAAGATGACCTCAGTGTCATCACTCTAACTGCTATGTCACCTAGCTGCCCTCTGGTACATAGCAGGCTGACACAAAGTAAATATCATATAAATAATGATTCCCTTTCTCTTCTCCTTCCTTGCAGTGTAGTGGAGTTTCCTTTCACTAGTCTTCAAATAGTCTAGATGCATATTTGTTAATGGTGCTTATAGAGAATTCTAATCTTAGTGTGGATTAGCCTAGATGGCTTCTAATTGTGATTCCAAATGAGATTTTTTGAGTATCCTTTAATTGAAGATGGAGAAAGAGTAAATTGGCACAGTAGATAGAGTAGTTGGCCTAACTCTCTCCCTCCCTCTCTCTCTCTGTCTCCCCATCTCTCTTGCTTTCTGTCTCTCATTTTCCATTTTTACATGTTATATTAGAAATGATGTCATTATTAGATTTATAACATATAAATAATCTAGGATTCTTCATAGTTTTCTATGATCCTTCTTGCCTTGAAAGTTTGAGATTCCTTTGAGTTTCTGTACTTGGCCTTTTTTTATTACCTCTCTAGAGCCTCTCCTATAGCATCCCTTCTCAGGGCTCTAATTACCATGATTAAAATAATTCTAGGATAGATATATTTAATAATCAATATTTCTAGTATTAATCTGACTTTGAGCATGCCTTGCATCTTTCCTCAAATTAAACATGTATAAACTTAAACTCACCACATTTTTATCCCTTAACCCTAAATCTATATTACCTATCAATGTCCTCATTTGTGTTGATAATGTCACCATTCTTTTGATCTCCAGGCTTAAAATGGCAAAGTTGTCTTTGAATCTTCTCTTTTATACTTCACATTTGATTTCTTCCAATAGTTTGTCAACTCACCCTACTAAATTTCTATTATATCCATTGCAGATAATGGTAGATTTAAAGGGATTTTAGAGTATATCTGGGCAGCTTGGTGGCAAAGTGGATAGAGGGCTGGGCCTGACATCAAGAAGATGCATTTTTCTGAGTTCAAATCTTCCCTCAAATATTGACTACATGTGTGACCTTGGGCAAGACACTAAAACCTGTTTGCCTCAGTTTTCTCATCTGTAAAACAAACTGGAGAAGGAACTGGGAAATCACTTTTATATTAGTGGCATGAAAACCACAAATAGGTTTAAAAGGTGGACATGATTTAAAATGGAATGAATAACAACAATATGTCATCTAGGATTACCCTCCCATTTTATAGATGAAAAAATTGAGTTCAAAATAGTAGCCCAACATCATATGGGCAATATCAAAGTCAAGATTTAATCTTAGGTCTTTTGAAACCAATCCAAGTATTTTTTCCACTGCCTCTATGTTCATGGCATCAAGAACTATCCTTTATACAATTGCCTAAGAAATCTATGAAATATACACATATGATCATATTAATGCCTCTCTCCCCAATTAAAAAAAAAACTTCAGGAGCTATTTAGTACTGAATAAATGCAAACTGGTTTTTTATCCACCTACAAATGAGTGTTTTAGTCTAATTTCACTCTATTTCAAAATGGACCATTTTGTTCCCCTGACCTTCTCCCAACTTCATATACTAGTAATACATAAAACTGTATTCTCTCTATGGTATGAATTACCATTCAATGCCTCAAGCAGTGAAATGCTTCTTCAAAGCCTGGCCCAGATACTATCTCAATCATAAGGAGTTTTCTGACTGCTTCTCAGTTAGAGGTAATCTTTTCCTTTTGGATCTCTCAAGTGACTCTATTTGAGTTCTTATGCTCTTAATTATATTCTATCTTGAATTTTAGTTGTTTGCAAATGTGTCTTATCTTCATATAATTGATTATAACCTCTGTGATGAATTATAGAAAATCACAGTTGAAAAGAGCTCAGAGACCTTCTGATCCAATCTACACCTAGACAAGAATCTGTCCACCCCACATACCCAGCAAGAGGGACATGTTATTTTTCATCTTGTATTTGTTCAGTCATGATCCTTGCATAAGGCAGATGCAATGGAAATATTGGTTGAATTGAATAAAACCATTTTTATCTAGAGGTAGTTAGATTACATTTGGCTTTAGTTAAGGCAAGGTCATGGCCCTGGAAAAGAACTGCCATTTCATACTGTATGATCTTTGTCAACAACCAAAACATTTTGACAAAAAAGAACTTTGAATCTCAATATGGAAAACTGTTGGTTACTAATGTCCTTTTTCAGCAGTGTCACATACATTTCAATCTTAGATAACATCCAGAAAATACTGAAAAACTTGGGTGGCCAAGTTAGAGCAGATCCACAATTCATGAGTTTGGCATTTTGAAACAATCCCACGTTTTTTTGTTATTCATACTCCTTTCCCCTTGCCTTCTGAAGACATGTGAATTTAGATGTGTCTAATATGACAAATAGAAACAAATAGATTGAAACAATCTAAATTTGAGAAACTTACTGATTTTATGACCTTGGACAAGTGACTTAATCTTCCAGGTTCCCATCAAATTCTCTAAGACTATAAAATAGATACAGACAGTTTGCCTCTCTGCATTAAGTTGAAGGAGCTTTCATAGTGGAGCTTCCCCATGATGATGAAATCAGAAGTCTGGACTCCCTTCTCCCCACTTCTCCATAAAAAGGTCTAAAATTTATAGAAAGAAATGTAGTTCACATATAAACTATATGATAAAGTTTGGAATTTGCCTCAACCCTGACCATAGTTATTCTTTTCTAGACTTCATCCTTTTCTTTAACTTTGACTTCTCATATATTCCAAAGAAAATCCTGAAATAGGTTACATATAATGGAAAGTATTTACTAGACATGACAGGAAAGAGCAACAGGAAAAACTGTCATACATTAAGAGCTCAGTCAAACACTTTTAAAATGATATTGCACTCTTATAGATGAAGTACAACTGGTTCAATGTATTCCGTAAACTCAATTCTAGTCCTTTATGGCAGATGCCTCCCAAAGAATTGATATATGCCATTTGCTTTTATTTTCATGTAACTTTAAATCTCTGCTCCACAAGATATAACACAATGGAAAGTAATAGTAACATAGTCAACAGATCATTCCCTAAATGAGTTCAGTTATGTTTTCTTTCATGTTTCAGACCATAGCAAGCTAACCCTGACCAGCTGGCTTACAGATGTATATGCTATTAGGTAATAGGAAGCATTGAATGAGAGTGTGTGGATTGTTCAGTCTTTTTTTTTTTCAGTTTTGTCTGGCTCTTCATGACCCCATTTGGGGTTTTCTTTGCAAAGATACTGGAATGATTTGTCATTTCCTTTTCCAGATTAGTTTACAAATGAGAAAACAGAAGCAAATAGGGTTAAGTGACTTGCCCAGGGTCACATAGCTAGTTAGTTTTTGAGACCAGATTTGAAGTCTTCCTGATTCCAGGCTCAGTACTCTATCTACTGCACAGTCTCAAGGAAAATTCATCTTCATAAATGGAAAACCTCTTTAAACCATATTACCTATAGAACACAAATCAATAATAATATCAATTATAAGTGTGAATGAGAACACAGAAAAAATGGAGGAATGTGGTTGGAATTTTATAATAACTAGATGGATAAATAGCTCTTGGGTAAGTTCTCATGCTTTTTTATTAATTGACTAAGATACACATAATAATAAGAATAATGAATAAAATTATAAAAGAAGACAACTTTTGGTCCACTATTATTTCAATTTTATTTAGTTGATAACAGAAATGCATACTTATTAACTTATCAGAATATCTCATGATGAATCAGATGGTCACTATAATAGAGAATAGGAGAAATTTATTAAAAATTATTTTAATAAAATGGAAATTATTTCAATATTATCCAAATGAAGCACCTTCTGCTTCAGATGTCTTTATAAAGGCCAAGCTACTGTGGTGGTAAAACATCCAATAATTTAGGCAGTTGTTGTGTCTACCAATTGTTTTTAACCAGTCATTGTCAATAACAAAGCAGTTTGAATTCTTTTCCTTGAATTTACTTGTAGGGTTAGTAGTATATAGAGCCAATTTTATAGGCAACAGTGGAATGAGTACTTACTTTTGAGTAAGACCTGCTTCTTAGTACTCATATGACCTTTGACAATTTGATTAACCTATCTGGGCCCTATTTATCCTATCTATAAAATGAAAATGTTGGTTTAGATCAGAGATGTCAAACACAGGCCTCAATAATCCCAGTGAAGATCCAGATTAAAAAGTCATTGGATAGGGGCAGCTCAGTGGATTGAGAGCCAGGTCTAGTCTAGTAACAAGAGGCTCTGGGTTCAAATATGACCTCAGGTACTTCCTAGAACAAGTCACTTAACTCCTATTGCCTAGCTCTTATCATTTTTCTTCTTTTGGAACCAACATACGGTATTTGTTTTAAGACAGAAGGTAAGGATTAAAAAAAGTCATTATGAAATATTTAACAAAGTAAGAATACAGTAGGTAATTCTAATATATGGTGTTTGAAGTAAATCTGTTGTTTTAGGGATTTTATTTATGGGTTAGTTGTCTTTGTTTCTATTTCAGTTTGAAAGCACTGTTGTAGAAAACTTCTAGCATTATTTCCAACTCAATGTATATGTTCCAAAGACAAGAATCAATATGGAAGCAATGTAATTCTGATAATGAAAAAAATGAAGACTACATTTCGATGTTTCTTATGGATCTAAATTAATGGTCACAAATAAATATTCCCTTTGAGGATGTAAAAAAGAAGATACTATCACCTAAACAAAATTATTTTCAAAATTTCATAAGATTCTAATGGCCTGCTTTTAAAAGGTTCACCATACAATGCTCTATTGTACTCTAATTTTATTGATAAAATTAAACATCCCTTCTCTCAAAAGACTTTCTTTTACCTACACGAAAAACAAGATGATCCTCTTATTTTTCTCTTCTCAGAATATTTAAACATTTTACTGAAATACTTCTACTTTGATTTTGTCTTTTAATACTTTTAATAAGAAGGAAAAAACTTTCCTTAAAACATTTCATATTTTTGGCAATGATTTTTGCAATAGATACTGCTTAGCTATAGCTGAAACAAGCTTCTGGCTTTGCTTTTTTATCTTAGAAAAAAATTTTTAAAGCACAAAATTTTAAAAAGGAACTCCCAACTTGCAAGTTTATTTTAGATACTAAAAACACATATTTTCAAAAGGATAGATTTGGAAATTCTTTTCTTAGTATTTGTCTTTTATGCTTTGCTACCCTAGTATTTCTCTGCCTTTCCCATTTTTCCCTCTCAATTCCAATTTCTCAGTGCAATATTGCTTTACGAGTAGAGAGATTCACATATCTCCCTTGCTTCTCAGTGCCCTCCAGTCCTTCCTTTCAACACTAACCTATGGGAGGGATCATTTTGTAACTTTGATATTATAATTTTCAAAATGTATACAAAAATACTTTATGATTTTATCAGAGTTTTCTTCCTCAATGGCCATAAAATTCATATATCTCTATGACATTGGGCAAATCACTTCTTTCCTAGATCTCAATATTTTGCTATAAAATGAGAAGTTCAACAAAATGACCTTTAAATATTCTATTCAGTTCTAAAACTATAATCTTGTACACTTAAGATTATGATAATCTGGAAGCTTTATGGTGAAATGGATCACATGCTAGCCTTCAAGTTGGGAAGATCATGAATTCTAATTTAGCTTACACATCTACTATCTGTGTAATGCTAGGCAGGTCACTTAACTTCTCTCTGCCTCAGCTATCCCTCTGTGAAATGGGTATAAAAACACCTTCCTCCTCAGGCTGTGTGGAAGATAAAATCAGGTAGTATTTATAAAGGACTTTGCAAATGTCATATAAATGCCATTATTATTTTCCATATTATTGTAAAATATTAGATTTGGAATTGGCATTTGAGATAATGTAAGTGAATTTCCTCTTTTGAAAATATTTTCTATTTTTTCTTTTTTTCTTTCTTCCTTTCTTTCTTCCTTCCTTTCTTTCTTTCTTCCTTTCTTTCTTTCTTTCTTTCTTTCTTTCTTTCTTTCTTTCTTTCTTTCTTTCTTTCTTTCTTTCTTTCTTTCTTTCTTTCTTTCTTTCTTTCTTTCTTTCTTTCTTTCTTTCTTTCTTTCTTTCTTTCTTTCTTTCTTTCTTTCTTTCTTTCTTTCTTTCTTTCTTTCTTTCTTTCTTTCTTTCTTTCTTTCTTTCTTTCTTTCTTTCTTCTTTCCTTTCCATACACAAGAGATGATAAAAAGGCAAAATTGATAGATATTAGAAGCAAATTAGAAATGGGATGTGTTTGATAAAGAGTGAGGAGTCAAAGATAAGACTTAGGCTTAAATATCTGGTTGTGATCTTCAGAGCTCTGTAAGGCAGGGTTATTATTATCCCCATTTTATAGGTGAAGAAAATTAAATAATTTGCCAAGGGTTTCATTCATGGTCAAAATCTGAATGAGGTCTTCCTGATTCCAAGTCAAGTGTTCTAGACACTGCCATACAATGAAAACATTAGAATATTATAATAAGCCAAAAATTGCAAATAGTATTCTGTAAGTAATGAGCAAGAATATTTTGTTAACAAATATTATGGTTATATAAGCTATAGGTGCCTGAGATAACTTCTGCATTCATCAGTTTTTTCAGTAGCTTAAATGGAAGTTTGACATCAGTAGAGGAAACATAAAAAATTTAGCATCCAAAGTTTTGAATTCAAATTCCATTTCTACTAATCTTTACCTGTGTGATTTTGGCAAGTCATAAATAAATTTGAATCCTGGATCTAATATTTATTACCTCTGTAACCTAAGCTATTTTACCTTTCCCAGTTTTAACTCATCTATAATAGGATCCTATATTAGTTTTCCTGAATAATTCACAAATAGAGCAAAATATATATATATATATATATATATACACACACACACACATATATATATATATATATGTAATTTGACAACAGTGAATAACACATCACAATGAATGACAGTGATGGTGTCAGAATTGCTGTGCTACTCTTGAACTCTGCTGTTTGTGGATGTACATTAAATGTGCCAAAAGGGCCAACATAAAGACATAATTTCCCCTTTGGAAACAAGAAAAGAACAGAACATTTTGTAAATTACAAGAAAAATGCAAATGTAAAGGAACAAATGTCCATCAAGAAACCCCACAAACCAAAAAGATCAGCCTAATGAGATTCTTGAATAGAGAAGGTCACCATTTCTGGAAGGAGAATTCAAGAGAATAGTGCCTCTGTTTGCTGCTCAAGAGAGCTTGTCATTCTATGTTAAATGTCATAACCTCTGTTTCTTTTGGGGGGGGTGGTTTCAGTTGGGACAACATGTAAGCTGTAGGAAATACAGCTGCAGCTAACTGAAAAAGAGTTTGCAAGTCATGTTTTCATTTTATTATGTCTAAAGAGGGTCTGTCATTGAGAAAACTCTGTGAGAGAACTATTCACAATGAGCAATATTTTCATCTACATTTTGTGAATGATAAAGTTCAAGTGACACTGAACTCAGTAGCATAAGTTGGAGAAAAGAGTGGCATTGTAGAAACCCAAAAAGGAAATAAAGGTCTCTCAAATACAACCCCAGAAAAAAATTTTAACATTCTCTTGGAAGAAATTGCCAATCACATTTCCGAGCTATGATTAAAACACTTCTATTATCATTACTACTACTAATAAAACAATGATTTATCCTCCCTCTTGAGCAATTAAGCAGAGCTACCCCTGAATTTTAAAAATCTGAATCTACTTTCAATCTATTTTGTGTTCTCCTCATTTTTTCCTTGGGCTAGGGTGCATATTTCTATAGGGACTAATTGAACCCAATAGCTGTGCTTAATTAAGTATCCAGCTAGAAATGGAGCAGGATACATATCATAGCAATAGAAGGATCCTGTCCTACTTGCCCATTACTCAAATTGAATTGTTGTGAAGATTTTAAATGTATAAGTATGAAATAATTCCCCTCAATCGTGTATTCTTAAATACCAGGCCTTTGCAAACCTGCATATAATCATAGCTATTGTTCTGAATATAGGAAGGTTTGTTGTTTTTGCCTCTCTCTCTCTTTCTCTCTCTCTCTCTCTCTCTCTCTCTCTCTCTCTCTCTCTCTCTCTCTCTCTCTCTCTCTCTCTCTCATTATTCTAGTTCTTTTTTAAAGTTAATTTTACTATGGGAATGGGTGGCTATAAAATATGAGGGAAGAAGAATGCATCCTATCCAGTCACTTCTGGGGAATAAATCATCTAAGTGAATTAAGAGGGAAAGGTGAACTTAATAGCCATTTTGTTTAGCCCTTTCCACTTTCCATGATAACTAGTGAAGGGTTTAATGTTTACTTTCCTCTTTTTTGTGTGATTAGCTAACTCCTTACTTTCTTCATCTTAGCTGCTTGAAATTCCTACTTCATTTAAGTGGCCAACAAGTTGGAGTTATTGTCTCTAGAAGTACTATTGAAGTACACATATGTGAAGACATTGACAGTGGAGGAGAATTAGATATGACATTAATGTATTATCAATCAATAACACATTGATATGGAATAATTCTTCAATTGAACAAGTTGTCACTCATAAAAGCAAAAAAACAAAAACAAGAGTGGGCTAATAATAACAGCTAGTATTTATGGATCATTTTCCAAATATTATTTCATTTAGTTCCTTTAACAGCCCTCAGAAGTAGGTGTTGTTATTATCTCTATTTTTCAGAGAAGGAAACTGATATAGTCCTCATTGTTGTTGAGTTGTTTGTGATGACTGGCTCTCCATGACTCTATTTGGGGTTTTCTTTGCAAAGATCCTGCAGTGGTTTGCCATTTCCTTCTCCAATTCATTTTATAGAAGAAGAAACTGAGGCAAATGGGGTTAAGGGACTTTTCCAGAGTCATAGTCAGCAAGTTTCTGAGGCCAGATTTGAACTAAAAAAAGATGATTCTTCCTGACTACAGGCTCAGTACTCTATTCAATGCAGCCCTAATTGAAGTAAACAGAAGTTAGTTGACTTGTACAGTTACTTGATGATTGATGTTTAATTCTGTATCTGAACTAAGATTTTCCTAATTCCTCGGTCGACCACTCTATCCACTGAACTAACTACCTCAGATCCTAATAAAAGCCAGGACCAGGTAAAATTTTAATTCTGGATGAAGGAGAGAAATGTTAGGAACATAAGTCTAGAATTCAGGCATAGAACAAGCTTCATTGTAGCAAACTACTTTGGGTACCTGAGAGTAGCATAAGGGCAATAGATGAGCAAATGAGCATGCCAAGAGATGGTTATTTATTTTTTCTCTTCCTTAATTTCAGAATTATAATGTTTGGTTCAAATAAGATTATAGGGATAGAAGCTACAAGAATGAAAGGGGAAAATATTCACTATTTTCACATGGTACAAATCATTGAATCAATAAATATTTCTTGAACATCTATTAGATAGACCATGATAACAGAAAGAACTCTTGCCTGGGAATCAGGACACTTGGCTTTTCTTCTTTTTCTTTACTGTGACACTTTCTAGCTTTGTGTATTCTAATAAGTCACTTAACATCTCTTGGCCACAGTTTCTTAATTTATAAGATAAGGGGTCATATTAAATCTGTAAGCTCCCTTTGAGTTTTGATATTCTATGATTCTTCCATATATGAAGCATTGTGTACAGTAGTAATAACAATGTCGGGAATATAAAGAAATATAAGACATAGTCTTTGTCTTTAGGATTTAGTAAAGAGTATAAGGCCAAACATGAGAAGTTATCTAAGATATCAAGTGAAAAATACCAAATCAGGGATTCAGATAAGAGTCAATCAGTCAATAAGCATTGATTAAGTATTATACTATGTGAGAGTTGCTATAGTTGCAGTTTACTATAAAGTAAAAATGTAATAGTTGCTACACACCTGAAGCTTAAAGTCTAATTGGGTAGATGGAGTATGAGCACATAGGAAATCAAATAATAAAATAAAATATTAGGTTATAAAAGCCTAATAAGTGGTTTTCATAATAGTTAACTATGAAACATTCATCAAGTGAATGCTATAAGCTTGACATTGTGCTGGAGGCAGAGGATACAATGATTAAAATTCATTTTTTTGCCCTTAAGAAGCTCATATTTTATGAACTATTCTGTTTGAGTTAAGTGGAAAGAGATTCCTATGGCTTGGAGTGATTATTCACTCAACATTCCTGTGCCCTAAAATATGCAAGGTAATATCTTAGGTCAGAAAAAGTTTTGTGTAGGAATTGAGAAATGGGCTGGGACTCCAAAGAGGGATAAGTTTTGTATTTGGCATTATATCTTCCTTCTCTACTTTGGAATTTGGGCAGAGATCCTGAATTTTCTGAGGGTTGGAGTGTGGCACATTAGATGTATCCCCTTTATGTATTCCTTTAAAATTATTTTTCCAGGTTACATGTAAATATAATTTTTAATAATTTCTTTTTGATATTTTATGATCCCTTTTCTTTCCTTCTTTCCCTTTCCATTACCTGAGGCAGCAGGTAATATAATACAGGTAATACATGTGCTATCATGCAGTATGTATTTCCACATTTGTCATGTAGTGAAAAAACATACATATATCACTTATTCAAGAAAAAACCTCATGAAGGAAATAAAGTGAAAAATGATATGTTTCAATCTACATTCAGACTCCATTAATTCCTTCTAAGGAAGTGGATGGCCTTTTTCATTAGGGATCTCTTGGTGCTGCCATCCTGACACATACCATGTGTCCTTGGGAGAGTGTGGATGAATGATGCTAATCATATACCAGAATAGAAATCATGTTCACAGTATGAGTTGTCCATGTTTTCAGGATATTGAATGTTTTTAAACAATGGCTTGAATGGTGTGTTTCAGGTTACCCATAAAGAGGGCAGACTTTTTTATTCTTTCTAATATAACTCTTGAAATGTGATGTTAATCAAAGTATTCCATTTTTAATTTCCTCAAAAAGTTAGAAAATCACAGCTGGTGCAAAAGGGGGATAATGATGGTGTCTGGATCTCAAAACTTATGACATTGAGTATTCCCAGGCAAATAGTCATTAAAAAATTCTGCTTCATCTGAACATATTTCCAATAATTCAGTCTTATGGAATTATGAAAAGAAACAAAAATAAAATTAGTTAGCTTCCTAGCTAGCTAATTAGGCAGGGACCTAACAAGGCAATTCTTTACATATCTTTTAAAGAAGTTCTCTGGTTATTGTCTTTGTTGTTCAGTAGTATCAGTCACAGTTAACTATTTATGACCCCTTTTGAGGGTTTCTTGGCAAAGATCCTGAAGAAGTTTGCCATTTTCTAGATCATTTTAGAGATGAGGAAACTGAGGCAAACAGATAAGTGATTTGCTAAATGTCACACAGCTAATAAGTGTCTTAGACTGGATTTGAATTCAAGTCTTCCTGAATCCAGGCCTAGGGTTCTATCCAATGTACCATCTAGCTGCCCCAGGAAATTTTTAAATCTGTACTTAAAAAAAAAAAAAACTTGTACTTTTTAACTTGTGAGAGATATTCCATGTTCTGCCTTGGGGTTTAATTTCTGCTTTCTGCCTGCCATCAGAAAAATTACCAATAATACAATTGTTACTTTTAGCTCCACTGATAGTCATCTCCACTAATAATGTTGCTTTAGTAAGAGAACATTGTTAAATTGTGTGACTAAAAGGCAACACTGATATAGTTTTGTTGGATTAATTGATTTTTTTACTAAGGCATTTTAAGCATTGAAAGTGGGGCATACCTTTGATTGGGCAATGTTTAAAGAAGTTGTGGTACAGGAATACAATGAAATATTTCCACAATCTAAGAAACAATGGATATGAAGAATACGAAGAAGTATAGGAAGACTTACATGGACTGATACAAAAGAAATTAAACAGAACCCAAAAAACAACATTCACAATGACTATTGTAATATAAATGCCAAGAACAGCAACAGCAACAAAACAATTAAAATAAAATTTTATGAAATCTTAAGGATTTGACATAAGAAAAGCAATATGAAAAGGTATCTTGTCACTTCTTCACAGGAATGGAAGCCTATACATGTGGGACATTTCATATAAAGTCAAATTTGGTTAATATGTTAATGATGCTGTTAGTATTTCTTCATTGAAAAAATCTGTTATATGGATTTATGGGAGGATCTAGGAGGGATATATAAGAAAATGTGGGTAATTTTAAAAAAAGATGTAATGTTTTTTTTTAAAATAGTATAAAAAACTAAGTGTGTAAAATGAGATGAAAAATGTTTCTATATTTTTAATCTATATTTTGGCTTGGTTTCAAAATATTCAAGAGGAATATGGTACTAGCATCTTTAATAAAACCTGAAGGAAAACTCCAGATATAATTTACTCATAGCAAAAACTTCTGAGTAAATGAGATAGAAACAACAGAGTTCAGATTGAGTTACTTGAGAATGAATATCCATATTCATAGAGGCCTTTATTTAGAGATAGGACAACTGGGTTTGTGAGTATTGACTCTTTTTTATTAACCATGTAACATTGACCAAATCACTTCATCTCTGAAGCTCTGTTTTTACATTTGAAAAACTGGAATACTAACACCTTCTCTGCTTACATCATAGTATTGGTTATTGTGAAAATCAAATGAGACAATGCATATTGTGTCAAGGTCATTTATTCTTCTGCTTTGAAATGTTTCACATCCTATCAAGTCAAAGGTGCCATGGAAGCCAAGAAGTATAGATTTGCTTCCACCTAAACTACATTTCTCTATATTCCATGTTCATCATATGCTTTTGAGATCTGTTGACCTTTGATTATCTATTTTATTTCCAAAGAGTAGTTTTAGCAGGGTCCTATGCAAAGTCTGTGATTCCATCCACCTCTCTCAAAGATGAAGCTGGCAGGATTCTGACTCTAACATTTTTCCCTATTACCTTCAACTTTTTCCATGGTTGGACCCTTAACCTCCAACCTGAAATCCTGAGTCTGCTATAGGCTTGACTCTAAGTGTAGTTCATCATTTATGTAACACATTGTTTTGCAAATCACAATCCAAATACTTTATTTTTTGAATCAATCATGTTTATTATAAATACTTAAAGAAACCATGCCTTCCCTTTCTTTCCCTCTCTGGGGGCCTACTTCTGGGTCTGGGTTATCCTAATTGGTGTGAGGGTAAGCAAAAACTCACCTATCTTACTATATCTGGCTTGTTTCATATCTCACCTAGCTTTCCATTTTTTACTTCTTGACATCTGCTTGCCACCCTCCTCCCTGCCACCCCCCCAAATCAATTGCTAATCAAAATTCTGTTCCCTGGCAATATTTCCCTTTCATGTGCTGTGTCTATGTATTAGAAAGTAAGCTACTCGAGGCCATGGACTCTTCCTTTTTATATTTGTATCCTCAGTGTCCACCACAGTCTCTGACTTCCTCATATGACAAGTAAAGACATTGAATTGAGACTGAGGTAGACCAAGTGGATTTTCCAGTGTCACACAGTTAGTAAATGCCTGAAACAAGATTAAGGACAAGTTGCTATGACTCCAAGTTTAATACTCTATCAATGCTGGGATAAATCTTAAGAATCCAGGGTCAAAACAAACCATCATATATAGACTTTAGTGGAGACAAATTCCCTGGATGTTTACTGGAAAGATAGCTTCTTGAGTCACCACTACAATGTCCTAAATACCATTTGCACAGCTTAGAAATTGGAAGACACTGTAGGATCCTGGCAAGGCTATTTGAAGCATAACATGTGGGCAAGGACAAGGTGAAAGACCAAACAAAATTTATCCTGATTAGGTAAAAGGCCCATAATCCACAGATAGGAAATTTTGAGATGACTGCATGTGATAACCTTTCTTTTTTAAAATATTTTTCACCAAGAGGTCTCAGGAGAAACTAACAAATTTTGTAATCTGCACAGTATTAAAATAAAATTTAAAAACTTAAAAGAATTAGGGCATGACATTAAAGTCTAGCCAAATCCTGCCCCTGTCAAACAGCATATAATGCTATCTGTTTTAGTCTAGCAGTCTGAAAATATGTGGAGGGCCACTTACAATTCCAGAAGCATCTGGGGATTTTTCAGTCTCCTAGAAAAATAGAAATCCCCCAAAAGGTGGGCTTTTCATGGAAACTCCCAACTTTCTTGCTGACACTATTTGAGTAATATTTGTTACCCAAGTAAATCTTATGGTATAGACATTTGTTCAAAATACTTTTCTTTAATCTTCTTTCTTTGACCTTGATCTCTCTTCTTTACATATGCTGACAGCCATGGGCATTACCCAGAAAGAGACAATGGTAATACTACAGAGCAGTCTGGATTATTCTCACTCCAGTAGACCAATTTTGAATGAAGTCCAGTAACTTAGACTTTTCCCCACCCTAATTGCTCTCAATGCCCTGTCATCGTGTGGGGCTTCCCAGGTCAATCAGCTAACAATATTTTGTTTTTAATTTAGCATGAATTGCTGCTGACATGATCCCTCTCTCCAACTGAGCTGAAACCAACAAAATTTATGCAAATAGAGGACTTTACCAGACAGAAATTCCTCTAGTTCCTATTCCTTTTTTTCTTCCTTTCTTTAAATGCTAGCACCAGATACTCATGTCTTTAAACAAGTATCTTCTTTTATTTGATTTTCATTTGTTTTTTCAGGATATTTCATTTCTTTGTTTTCTCCATCAGCAACATTTTAAATTAATTTATAAATAAGCATATTTTGATAACATTAACTCTTTTAGGTACATGTATTTTTTAAAGAAAGATATTTTCCTATAGATACTAAGAAGCAGAGGCTTAATAAACAATGAATGCTTAAGACATATCTCTGTATTTCCATGATGGACCTATCTTCAAAGTTTAAGTTGTAGTTTTAAGTCAAGAATTTTCCTGCCTAGAATACTATGCAAATGGATCAAGATGGGGAGGAATAAAGAGAAGAGAATGGGAGAAAAGTTCCTTGAGACATCTTGGGCTTGTGTTTTGTTTAGTTATTATAAATTAAAATAGAAACAAACTTCATGACCCAAACATGCCCATATGGATCTCAGGCATCCTAATTTACATAGCAGAGACAGAAAAGAATTGGCTGGGACTAGACACTTTCCATAGTAGTTTGCTTATGTCTAGTTACAACTCATAAGATATACATAACATGATTGCATATTGACTCATAATATACATTTGGCCTTTTGCTCCAGAAATAGTGAGCTGCTATTTCCCCCAGTTTTCTAAGAGGGGAGAAGATGAAAAGGGAGTGCTCATTTCAGATTTGTGGATCGGATAGTCCCAGTTTAGTACTTTCTATGCTTTCCATGTCTAACTTTTCAGAAAAACAAAACAATCTCCTCAAATGCCCAAAACAATTTCTCCTGTTCACATAATCCCTGGACAGTATCTGAATCACTCTAGTTTTATTGCATTAGGCATCCAGGACATATTCAAATACAATTTACAGTGGAAACAACCTTTGGTGAATGTTTCCATGGGTTAACTGTTGTCCCATGAACTCTGGCTGCCTACAGAACAACATGGGCACTGACTCTTCTTTTCAAAAGAATAATTCCCTAAAGAATATGCAAAAGATTCCAATAAGCACACTCCTATAAAAATCCACAGTCATTTTCCATTCAATAAAAAAACTACCTCTTTTAAATGCTTTTAAAATATTGCTTTTCTTTTAGAGACTCCCAGAACTCTGGTCCTTCCATTATATCTTCATCTTCTTCCAATTTTAAAAAGACTCAGAAGAATCCCACAGTATTCCTCCTGTTGAAAACAACTGATCATAAATTTTTAGAATGTAACCAGCTTCTAGGTGCTGAAAGAGAAAAAAATAGGTTAGCATTCCTGAGTAGCATGCATTAGCCTCATCAGCATTATATTATTAAAAGGGACTGGTTCATAAAATGAAATCATTTTAGTGGTCCCATTTCCTACTTTATAATTAGGAAACAGGTCCCTGCCCCAGAACACAGACCTCATTCTATTAGACCTTTGCCAGTTACAAGAACTCTCTGACAAGTTACTTGAAGAAAGTAAAGTTTTAGACACAGGAGGCAATAGTGAAGGGGCAGCGTAGAGAAAAATTCTACAATTAATAGGATATTTCTATTGTCTGACCTTTGCTTCCTACTACATTCCTTTATATTGGATACTTTTTAATGTTGAAGGCCACATATTTTTTTCCTCTTTTTATATTCAGCAAATAGTGTATCATATTTACCAACAGAAGATTCTTAATAAAAGTTGGTTAAGTTAAATTTATTTGGTGTGGTTGTGCTGTTCCCCCAGCAGAGTTTTCTTTAGGAGTTGTTATAGGGCACAAATCTAATCTTCAGTTGTGTGTAGTACATTTTGCATGAACAGGACTGGAGATGAAGAGGGATAGAATGACTTGCTGCTTTCCCTTTCGATCTCTGCATAAATTTTCCTATTCACAGGCCAGAAGGGGAATTATTTTACTTAGTTTCTTATATATGTATGCCTACATATAAGCATATATAATTATAGATATGTAGATACGGAGGTTCATGCAAATTTGGTGTCTACCTGGCACTCAATTCTCACCTGTGACTCCAAAGAAACTGTAGCATGTGCAGTGGCCAAACCCAGTAAACATTTTGGCAGGTTGGCTAAACCAGCTTGAACTTAAACAATGGGCCATAAGCACATTGGTTATTTGGGGTGGGGAGGGGGGAGTCTACCTCAAACATGTGAAGACTTCCCTGGTGGGATGGTTGAACAAGAACAATTTGTTTCAATAGCCATGCAAATGGATGAAGCAGGGACTGTGGAAAAATTAGAGCTTGATAGACACTGAAGCATCAAGATTATCTATTTCATCCCTGGCAATTGCCAGGCATCCTGATTTTTGTCTTGCTATTGGACTTGGATGACTCTGGGAGAGAGAATGAGGCTGATGACTTTGTGCAACTGTGCCTTACTGAAATCCTGAATTCACTGAATTGTGAATTACTGAATTCACAAACCACCACATCACCATTTAAAGTCACTGGTCCCCTTTGAAAATGAAACACAAACAAAACAACAATATAGATCTATGTCTATATAAATATACACACATATGTACATGTATAAAATCTTACCAATATTTGTAAATTTTCAATAAACTAATTCATAAAAATGTATTTTCAAGTTTTCTCTATAGATCAAAGTTGTCAATCATTTGGCGATTGGATGACATTGCAGCCTTCAACTCTCCAGAATGCAGCCAAAACCAAATTGAAATATAATCAGGAAGTATTTAACAAAATAAAAAAAAATAAAATATGATAAAACATAGATAATGGCAATTTGTGGTTTTCTAAGTTAATTTGTAGGTTGCAGGGATCTTTATGTATGACTTAGTTTTCCTTTCCTATTTGAGTTTGACCCCTATGTTCTAGATCATGGAGCTGTGTATAGAAATATAAGAAGTCATTGCCCTAAAGAACTTTACACTCTAATTTAAAGAGACAACTAGAGTTTCTGTTTGTTCTCTCAATATTAGTGGATTTGTGATCAGAATTTTTATTGAACATGTGATCATCCCTAATTAAATGAGTATTAAGAATAGAGTGACCTGTAAAATATATATCCTGGCCATAGTACATTGTTGATTGGGAAATTGTTTGCTATTGTTGTTTTAATCCTACTTTTTCTCTAGTTGTTAACTTTCTAAGTTTAATGATACATTCCTTTCTGCATTCTAGTTCATTTAAACTGACTTGCTCTCTGTTCCTCACACAAAGAATGCTAACTTCCTTCCTCATTCCATCCCATTGACTGTCTCTAGTAACTGGTTCCCTTTTCTCTTCATGTCACAGCATCCCAATCTTCCTACAAGATGAATCTCAAATACTTGCTTCTATAGAAAACCTTTCTTAAAGCAGCTATCATGAAATGCAGTGGATAGAGTCCTGTGTTGGAGTCAAGAGACCTGAGTTAAAATGTGGCCTCAGACACATTGCCTATTATAGTCAAGTACAGATATGGACATCAATATAGTCAAAGGCATAGATATTATATTTTAATGCTCAAACTATATCAAGAAGAACTCTACATGTAGACATATACATAGATATTATATATTTAATGCTCATCCAGATCAAGAAAAAATGTGAATAAAATATTATATATTTAATGTTATTACAATTATTAAATATTGTACATTTAATTTATGTGCAGCCTTGAGGCTGACCATAAACAAGAATTTGAATTTGTATTCTGCTTTCACTTAGCCTTCCATCTGCTAATTTTGGCAACTGACTGATCTTCTTTGGCATCAAATTGAAATAAGGTTTCCTGCTTGAAAAGTTGTCATTTATATGGCTTTGATCCAAATAGGTCAGATTTTGTAGTATGTGTCTGTCTAGGCCATTGAACTTAGAATCTAGTCACATATCAGCTATGACCATTTTGAAATTCTTTTTCATGCAAATTTTGTTGTGAAAATAGAATGTAAAAAGGGATATATTACTAATAGTTATTAAATTAGTCATGATTATTAAATTTATTATGATGATAATCCCCATTTTACAGTTGAGGAAACTGAAGCCAACAGCTATTAAGTGATTTGTCCTGGGCCATATATCTAGTAATTGTCTGGGATTGGATTTGAATTCAGGATTTCTTTATCCCTGTCTCAGGACTCTAAGCATTGCATTACCAGCATATGAGGGCAACTGGTTGTACAGTGCCAGGTCTAGAGTGTCATGTCTGGAGTCAGAAGATGTGTCTTCCTGAGTTTAAATCTGGCTTCAGATACTTATTAGCTGTCTGACCCTGAGCAAACATTTAACTCTTATTTGCCTCAGTTTCTTCAATTTTCAAATGAACTGAAGAAGGAAATAACAAGCCACTTTAGTATTTTGCCAAGAAAATCCCAAGTGAACTGAAATGAGTGAATGATAATAATCAGTATATGAATATCCAAACATAGAAACATATGACTATGTATGTGATTATTTATTCTAAGAAGGGCACTTAAGAAGTCCAGTGCACTGAATTTATAATTAGGAAGATTTAAGTGTGATGTTGATCAAATCATTTCATCTTTTTGTTTCCTCATCTGGAAAAATGAGTTGGTTGAAACCAATGACCTCTTAAATCTTTTCTGTCTTTAAATCCATTCATGAACTTGTGACTTTCTCACATAAAAGCCCTTGATTTCTATAAATGATCACCACAATGTTCTTTAAGTATTCAGTTAAAAATCCTTACCATCTTAAAATTGATACTAAGTATTGGTTCTGAGGCAGAAATATGGTAAGGGCTAGGCAACTGAGGTTAAGTGACTTGCAAAGAGTCACATAGCTAGGAAGTATCTGAGGTCAGATTTGAACCCAGGACATCTGCTCTACAGTCCCAGCTTTCAATGCACTGAGCCTTATAGCTGTCCCTAAATATTTATTTTTAATAAGATATTTAATTAAAATCACATTTGTCAAAGTTGTATCCATGTCTCATTATTCTGAATTAGGCCCATTATGTAAATTGAAAAGATAGACTCAGAATGTGCTCTTACTTTTATCTGGTAGATATTGGAGAACATCTAGGTATTTTGAATAAAGGAGAGGTATGCTTGATATATTAAAACATAATTCAGTATACCCGAAAGGAGAGATTGGAGAGGACAAAAACTATAGAAAATCCAACCCTTAAGGAAAACATTACAATATTCTAAGTGAAAAGAGATCAGAATCTGAACTAGATTGATTGTAGGCATAGTGAAATGAGAAGTAAAGATACCAGAGATAGAACAGAATTAGAATTGACAGAAAGTGATTATTTAGTAGAATGAGGGAAACAGCCAGGGGAAAAATACTCTGTGTCAAGCCTTGGTGGTTAGAATGATGGTTCAGGCATCAAAAGTTATAAAGAAATTGGATATTGGGTCAGGTTTTGAGGAAATTAGTTCCATTATGGACATGCACAATTTGAGATGCTATTAGATCTCCATATGGAGCTGTCCCAAAAGCATTTGGAAAAACGGGATTGAAATTGGAGATAGAGTGGAAGTAGAGATAAAGATTTGAGAAGCATTGATGTGGCCATGGAAGGGAAAGAGATCACCAAGGAAGACAGTTACAAAATAGTAAAAAGGGCTATGGACATAGCATTAGAGGAAGTCATGTTTAAAGAAGGGGTTGGAGGAGTCTTCAAGGAAAGAGGCAGACATGAGGAGTAGTATGTGAGTACAGTTTTATAGTGATATCAAGGATGGGTGATACAAAGAATCTAATATTGTAGATTGCTTTTGGAAGATGAAGATAAGAAATAAAAGAAATTAAGGAAGAAATTAAATTTTAAAAGCCAAACCAAAAATAAATAACTAATCAATTAATAATAGTTGAAGGAAGAGAAAAAAGACAAAAAATTAAATCTTCCTTCTAAAAGGAAAAACAAACATACATTTACTTGATATTTCAAAAAGCCCTTTTCTTTGGACCTGTAGTGCATAAGGTCAAAATTTGGAAATATATTTTTGTGGAAAATCTTTTCTTAAAAAATAGGTTTTATTGATGCCTTCTGTTATTACATCATGGTTATTTATTAAATTCCTTTTTCTTTTCCCACTCCAGATTGAAAACTCTTGCAACAAAGAAAAATAATTAAGCAAAAATGCTCTATTGCAATAAGCATGTCTGATAATGTTTACAGCATTCCTCCCTGGTAGTCAGTCTCCCCTTTCCTTCCCAAGTAGGGATGTACTCTTAACCATTTATATTTTTTAAAACACCATTAGTCATTTAGCTTCCCAGATTTCCAAAAAAAAATAATCTCATTATTGTTATTGCCATTATGAATATTATTCCTTTGGTTCTGCATTTTGTATTCCACATCAGTTCACATAAGTATTCCCTTGTTTTTTTCTGAATTGATCACATTGGACATTTCTTAATGTTTAGTAATATCCCGATATTTTCAAAAACACACGTATAGTGCCATTTCAAGAAGCCTCTGCCAAACCATCCTAACTGATGCCATGGGGGACCATATTTGTAGACTAATGGAAAATAACATATAATATAATTAATAATAATTACAATAGCTCAAATTCATATTATTCTTTAAAGTATGTAAAATTCATTATATATGATAATATAGAGAGGGAGGCTGAGGACCATGAGAAAGATAGGATGATTTATGGAACAGTGTAATTGAGAGGAAATAGAGATGAGAATGTTGTTGTGGGTGGAGGAGTTAGCTTTGAGAAGGAGGGTCACCAAATGTTTTCAAACTTCAGAGGAGTGTAGAAAGGAAGTTGAGGAAATTCATGTTGGATGGTCTTACATTTTTCAGTAAAATAAAAGATAAGATGGAGTTCAGGAGAGTTTAGGAGAGAAGAAAATATTAAAAATATTCCTTGATGGAATAGGACAATCAGTCAGAGATGAAAAAAAAAAAACCACTACCATGAAGCCTTGAAGGGCCACTTATAGTTAAATAGAAATGTATCTATTTTCCTTAAAGCATTACTATGCAGAAATGCTTTTTAGCCTTAAATACTACATAAGTGTGAATTTCATATATTTTGAATGGATTGACTTAGCATTTTATAATTTCCTCCAGTGGTCTTTTGTTTTCTGAGAAATAGAAGTCAAATAAAAGTTGGAAATAGATAATAAGAATAATTTAGTATGTAAGTCAGGAGTACAAAAGGTTGAGATGAAAAGAATCAAGATCAGAAGAGAGATCAGTAATATTATATATGGTTGACTATATGGTTAAAAATTGAGTAGATGGGATAATAAAACTAGAAAAAGGTTGATAGACTGAGAGAATAAAAAGAAGTGAGGAATGAGAAGAGATGGTGGAGGTAAAGGGCAGGTAGGATTAATAAAAGAGTAAGGGAAATAGAAAGATAGGAATCCCTAAGGATAAGATAGAGAAGAAAACTATCATCCATGTCAAAATTGAGAAAGATTGAAGAGTGTCCAAGAGATTTGTAGATGACAGCTATAATGATCTAGGTGAGATATGTTACACTGGGATTTGTTAGGAGAAAGAACAAGAAGGAAACATGAATAATCAGGTTTATTTTTGGGAAGGTTGAGAGGGAAAGAGAGTAAAAGGGCAAGGGAAAATTATTATAATTAATCCCCAAACCTAATTCCTATAAACCTATCTTAAACCTAACTCATCTAAGATAAATACATTGTTTCCCCAAACACAAATCTCACAAATGGAATTCAGTATATGAGCCAAGATCTTCAGAACAAAATGTCCAAAGCAGGTTCAGTAGAGAAGTGGTTCTTTAGTCCTCTGTCCAGCTGCCAGCAGCCAGTCCAAGCAGGATCCCTCTCACTCAAGCTTGTAACTCCCAAAGGCCAGAAACCTGGTAGACAGATGGAAAAACCTCCCATCTCCAAAATCTTCTTCAGGAGAGAGTAAGATTTACAGTTAGGACCTCGGAATCTTCACCCAGATATTGAACCAGGCTCCCATGTGACTCTGTCACATATCCCTGTCAATCACTTGGAAGTTCATATTGCAAAGCTCTTTTGCATTTGTCCTTTTCCTATTACTTTCCCCTCTTTTGCATGAAGCATAAATTGTGTTGGAAATATGATTTTTGCATTTGTGCACAATCTAAAATACTTACCAATTACCTAAACTAAGATATCTACCCAAAATAACAATCTACACTCATCTATCTTATTCTAATACTAACCTATTCTAGGGAATTTAACAAAGAAATAGGAAAAGGAATTCAATAATGAATAAGTACAAATGTCAAACAGAAGCAAAAGCTAAACAGCAAATAACATCAAACAAAAGATGAACATAACTTCCATGGAAACATCAAACTCAAAATACTCTTATCAGCTAATCCAGAACATTGTACTACTATTGCAGTACATTAACATTAAACTTAGAGAAAAATCTTTTTTTGAAAATTACAATAAACACAACATTGCACAAGTTTTACACTGAAAATCAAACCAAATATTAAACTCTCTTATACAAATACATGTAACAATAGATGCAAGTGAGCTATGTACATAATTTACATATATTTACATATAGTACATATATACAATATATACGTGTGTGCTATACATATGGACATTTATACTCTTATGTACACTTCACATTTGCATATATTTTACATATATACATACACTATAATGCAATTAATTTACAATTCTATTAAACACACTATTTACATATTTATTTACAATTTTGTTTGACATGTATAGTCATATGTTGTTTGGTTGTTTAATGTATGATGTAGTACAAGTTAGTATCTAATTTTCTTATCTTATCATACTTAATCCTACCTAACTAATCCCCATCTTTAAAATTCTTCTTTCTAACAAGATTTCTATACTTGAACTAAATCTAAGTATCTAACTACATTTTGTTAGTAACTAACTTATCCATAGCTAATTATAACACTGTTAGTACCCTAACTATACATTGTTTCACTCATTTAAGTAGTGATTCAATGTAACCTCACCATTTTTATGTTTTGTGTTTATATTTTGTTATATTGTTACTATTGCTATGTCATGTTGTTTTGCTAATGTAATGTCAGTGTTACTGTTATGTCAGTTTTATATTACTGTTGTATGCAATATACTTACCCCTACTTCAGATCTTTCTTTTTCTTTTCTCCTTTAATAATTATTCTTCTGCAATTCCATAGTAGTAAATATATTTGTGTTTGTATGTGAATAAATGCTATGTTATTTTGTACTATAATACATTACCTCAAAGTATTAATTCAGAAGTCCATTTATCCTGTAATCTTCTTCATTGCAAATTTCCCAAAATTTTTAAACTTGTAAATTTTCAGTCTTTTAACAATATCCATTAATTCCTGAATTCTTCTCTTTATCTGTATTGTCCTCTTCTATTCTCTTCTGCAGGAATGTTCCTCTCCTTACTGATCTTTTTGACTACAGACTCAATTTAACTGATTATTCTAACTTTCTGTAATCTCTTCTTCATTTTCTTCTTCCTCAATGATTTCTATATTTTCATTTTAATACCATGTGCTAATTTTATATGGAAACAATGATACTATGAATCTCTACCCAAAACTTTTACTGAAGATGGAGAAACTAACACAATAGTCTAAGAACCTAACCAACTTTCTTGTGTTGCCAATGTTTTAGCAAAATTTTTGATATATACCATATCTCCTGGTTTGTAATTATGCAGAGAATAATCCAAAGGACCAGTTTGAATTAATACTCCCCTATCATTTAATTCTTTTAGCCTTTGTTGTAAAGAACTTAAGTAAGAAGCAAGTTGACAATCTCTTCCTAAGAGATATGTATACACTGTCTTACAAGTTTTGGCCTATAGTGGAGCATGTCCAAAGAGCATTTCAAAGGATGATATATGTAAATATACTCTTGGTCTTGTATGTAAGTGAAACAAAACTATGGGAAGAATCTCTGGTGATTTGAGATTAGTTTCAGCACAGATCCTCCCCACCATAGTCTGTAGTTCCCTATTTACATGCTCTACTTGCCATGAACTTTGTGGGTGATAAGGAACATTATACTTTGGTGTTATTCCTAGATTCTCATAGACTCTTTTCAGGATGTCTTGAGTAAAATGCAATCCTTTATCAGAGTCTATGGTTATTGGTACACCAAATCTAGGTATAATTTCCTTAAACAACACTTACACCAGAAAGATAGCTGTTTTGTATTTGATGGAAAACTTCAGGCCATTTAGTTAATTTTTCAACAATTACCAAGCAAAATTTGTATATTCCAGCTTTTGGCATGCTGATATAATCAATCTGCAGACTCTCAAATGGACAATATGCTAAAGGTCTACCACCTAAACCTTTCTGTCTGAATGCCCCTTGATTGAATTTTTGGCAAACAGAACAGTTTGAGCAGATCTTATTAGCCGCAGTACTTATTCCAGGAGCTACCCATTGTCTCTTTATGGTGTCGATTACAGATTGAATACCAAAATGACCTTTTGTGTGAATGGCTTGATACAAGTAGGTACACAGGTCTTTTGGTAACAGCAGCTTTCTAGTATCTGCTAACCATAAACCATGTTCTTTTCTTGCTCCAAATCTCTCCTTCCATTTTTAAATTTATGAGTCTATATAAGCTTTTTCTATATCCCAAACTACCATCCATGGGCCACATGTGTCCCCTGAGGACATGTATGTGGCCCCCACCATATTTGCGGAGGGGCACCTCTTTCATTGGTGGTCAGTGGGAGGAGTACTGTATGTGGCAGCTCTGCAAAGCAAGATGTTGCTCACATACAGTACTACTTCCAGTGACACAATCCTTTGTGTGGAGCCTTAGAACAAGGCTCTGTGCAAAGGATTATATAGCTGCACAATGGAAGATGTCAGCATGGTGAGCGGTGACCTGGCAGAAGGGATTCCACACTGTGTATACTGCTGCCCAGTTAAGGTTAGGCTTAAATTTAGGGTTAGGGTATGGGTTAGGGTTAGGTTTTTATAGTCCAGTCCTCCAACGGTCTGAGGGACAGTGAACTGGCCCCCTGTGTAAAAAGTTTGCGGACACCTGATATAGGTGATAAGTTCATTACATACACTGAAGCATTTTTGGAAGCAAATTTCACAGTTACATCAGCTTTATGATTTTCTTTAGCAACTGAATCTCTGCTATTAGTATGACTTCTACAATGGATTACCACTAGCTGTTTAGGCTTCTGGATAGCATCCAACAACTCAGTTATTATGTCTCGATGAGCAATTGGTTTTCCCACTGCAGTAAGGAACCTCATTGTTTTCAGATCTTTCCGGTAGCATGCTATACACACTGAAAAAGCATAACGGGAGTCACTATTGCACTTTTACCATCAGCCATAAGACTTTCTTTCTTTAAAGCAACCAGCTCTGCACATTGAGTACTAAGGTTACTAGGTAACGATCCACACCACAGTGTCTCAAATTCTGTGACAACTGTAGCACCTGTACATCAAATTCCATTACACAAATATGAAGAACCATCTGTGAATAAAACCAAAACTAGATTTTTGATAGGAGTGTCTTTTAAATCCATCCTTGGCATATTCACTAGAACTACTATTTCTACACATTCATGTAATGATTCACTGTTCTTTGGCAAATCAGGAAGAAGTGTAGCTAGATTTAATGTACTAAATCTCTTCAACTTGTTTTCACTACCTAGAAGTATAATGTCATACTTAGATATTCATTGGTCAGAATAAGCTTGGGTACAAAATTTCCTCTTTAGTGCTTCTATTTGATGTGAACAAAATACCGTCAATGGACATCCCAAAACAAAATCTGATGACTTCTGAACTAACATAGCTGCAGCAGCTATACCCCTTAGACAAGGAACTGTACCTGTAGCAGTTGGATCTAGTGGACAACTATAGTATCCAATTGGATGATAACTGTGAATCTTAAAATTTCTCAGACTCTACTTCAGAAGATTTGATTAAGCTATTCCCCATTTTAAACAATGCAGGTACTTGATCAGGAATGTATTGGGAATTTTAAATTTACTCCATCCTGCTCCAGACAGTGCCTTAGGAGAAGATAAAGTTGTAAACTCTTTATTGAACAATGAAAAGTCCCCAACTCATACTTATAGTGAAGCAAAATCCCTAAGCTAGTTGGCCTATTTTTAGATCTAATACAAAAGGGTGCTAAGTACCTATAAAGGTTAAATTAATCACTAAAAGGTCAAGCAACTTACAAAGGGCAAGCTTAGCAAAGAGATGTGAAATACTCAGAAGATATAATCTAATGAGAGAAAGTGATAACAAAAGAAGATGTGAACTAAGAATGGACAGTCCTGGGAAAAGTGTCTACTATGATTGGTAGATGTGAAAATTTAGGGGAGGTGACACAAGAGAAAATTTTCTTTAAAAGGACGGAGCTCGAGGTGGAGTTCTTTATTTGGAGTTTGGAGTTAGTTGGAGGAGCTGGGTCTCTGAAGTCAGTTCAGGAGTTGAGGATTTCAGTGAAGGACTGGCGATTTGCTTTAGAATGATCTTATGGTGAGTGATTAAAGACTGACTAGTCTCTCTTAAGGCTCAGCCTTCATACCATTCACTCTCTACTCTCTCTCTCTCCCTTTCCTAATTCCTTCATTTGTATTAATTAAAATTTCCATAAAACCCAGCTAACTTGGGTATTTTCATATTTGGGAATTTTTCCCATGGCGACCATTTATTTTTTATTTAAAACAAGACACTAAAAATTATCTTTACAGTTTTGGCAATTCATAGTCTTGAAACCCACATCTTTACCAACCTAGTGTCTGCCTCACTTTTCAGCATGCCACTGCTTCAGTGAAGTTAAATTAATCCTGGCTTTTCAGGCTGTGCATTAGGGCCCAATGGAATTCCCTGTGGATTTAACTCTGTTTTTCTTGCCCTTCTCCTCCCCCCCCCCAAACAGTTCTTAAACCTGGGCTAAGAGGAAGTGTTCTTTTAAAATTTGTTTCTGGAAACTGCATTTTTCTCTCTCCCTCCCCCACCCTCAAACTTTGCTTGTAGACTGCCTAGCTTCCTTTCTTGTCTAAAGCCACATTTTACTTGGGAGGGCCCATCTTCATTAGCATTTTAAAAGCACTCAAGTTACACTGCTTATAACTGTTGGTTCTTTAACATATTAAAAGACAATTTTTTTTGCCTTCTCTTTAGCTGACTACTTGCTTAGATAGGTCTACCCACAGGTGCCTTCAACTCTACATGCATCTATAGCACCACCCACTGTCTAAAATTAAAACTGCAAGAAAATAAAAAATTCCTTTGCTACTGCTACTAGTGATCTAAAATAATGCTATTTAATTGAATCCATTTAAATAAAGGATTATAAATAGGAAATATTAATAATATTGAATTTAAATGAAGACCAAGTTTCTAAATTTGAAATAAGTCAACATTAAATCAAATTAATTACACGCAATATTAAGGAATAATTTTATAACATAATAGTATTAATAATACTATCAATAACAATAATCATTAATTTTCAACAACTATTATTAGTATTTATTATTACTAATATTTGTTATTGATTATTGATACTTGTTGTTTATGGTTGTTAATTATTAATAACAATAGTATAATAAATGCATATTATTAATTATTGATAACATCACCAAAATTATAATTAATGCATATTATTAATTACTAGTAACATCATTAATTATTATAATGAATGCATATTTTCATTAATTATTAATAGCAACACTTATTAAACTAAATACACATTCATTATTGATACTATTGATGTGCAACAATAACTGTCTCCTTACATTAGCTTTTTGTTTTAAACCTTCTCTTATTGTCTTCCACAAGAACATTGAAGAACGTTGTGTCTCTGTTTTTTTTCATGCTTTAGGAAGTTTTCATTGTTTAAGTTGCTAATTTAGCAATACTCCCACTAGCTTAAATAGGACATACAGACTAGACAATATGGGAAATACTGCAAAACATCAAAGGAAAACAGGAAATATTCCTCCTGATTCAGCCCTGTATAAACTTTTAAATTGCTGGAGTGATCCAAATTTACCTAAGGAGAATTGGATGACAAGGAAAGAAGTTAGAAAGCTTTGTAAGGCATGGATGGACATATCTTTTACCTGGCCAAAATATGGCTCTTATGACTTCAAGATCTTAAAAGATTTGAAGTTAAACATTAAAAACAAAGAGTCCAAAGATTATAAATACTGGTTCTTATGGGCATATTTTATAGATGAATCACCTATTCTCCCCAGTAAGAAAACTTGTCTTTCTTTGGAACCAAACCATTCTAACTTAATTCCTTCAGTGAAATCTAGGAAGAAACATGCTCTGTCATTTCTTACCTAACCTGTGATGAGATTTCTCCTCATACTGACCCATACTAGTACTTGAATCCCTCAGCTCCTCTCCCTGTCAGACCTCACACATCCCTTACTCCTCCCATCCCCTTTCCTCCCAATCTACCTCTCCACCCTCCTTTGCCCACCCATCTCCCCTATCCCTACCCATACCATCCCTACTTCCATCCTTTTCCGTATCCTCCTTCCTACCCAGCTTACTATGTCCCCTCTAAACCTCACCCATCCTACTCCTCTCCACCCTGTACCTTGTTCCACCACCCCACTTCTTCACTCTGCCTCCATACCCTCCCCCATTCCTCTCCACCCCACCCATAGCCCTTCCCCCATTCATCTCCACCCTGCCCACAGTCCTGCCCCTGATCCTTTCACTCTACCTCCCCACCTGCTGACCAGCTCCATTCAACCACCCCACCCCTTTCCCCTACCAGCCTAACTACAACCCACTAAATTGAACTCCAGAATACAGGCCAAGTAGCAATTGCCACAGATGATTCAAATAAAAGGTCTTTTCCCTCTAAGAGTTGTCCCTACATATAACAGATGTGGAGATTTGGTAAACATTATTCGTCATACACCTTTTTTTCTCCACAGGACATGGAGAGATTCAAGGGAAAAAAAACACCTTCATATTAAGCTGATCCTGTGGTAGTGATAAATAAGTTTGAAAGCATTTTTCACACATATAATCCCAAATGGCTTGATGTAGAAGATTTTCTCCAGGTCTTGCTAACAGAAAGGGAAAGGAATAAGATTCTTTCTCTTGTTAATCAGGCCCAAGCAGAGGGAACAACTCATTGGCCAACTGAAGATCCCAAATGGGACCCAAATTCAGAGAAAGATTACTTACAACTATGCCAGTCTAGAAATTCATTGCTAAAAGCTATGAGAGCCTGTTCTTATAGGCCTGGTACATGGACTAAATTTGAAAATCTTAAGCAAGAAGATAGTGAAAATCCAGCCCAGTTTATGGATAGACTTATCGAGCTGGGAGGAAGATATATTGAGCTTGATTTGGATAGGGAATAGATCCTTTGACAAATCAGAATGCAATTTGTCAAGAACAGTTGTAAGGCATTTAGGAATTATTTTATGACTAGCTGTCCAAACTGGCCTACTATGGACCTTGAGGAATTTAAAAGAGTAGCAGTTTATGCTTTTCAGGGACATTAGGAAAAGAAGGAGGATACTGATTTAGTGGAAGCATTAAGGAAGGAAATAAAGGAATTGACTGCAAAACAGGGTGAGAAGAATAAGGAGAATGCTAATTAGTAGAGACATTGAGGAAGGAAATAAAAAAATTAACTGAAACAGTTGGGAAGGTAAAGAAAGGAGAGATCATAACTCCCTTATAAGAATCCACAAAGCAACCACACGGAAAAATTGGTCATGTAATTATGAATTGTAAGAAGAGGAATCAGGAAAATAGAAATAGAAGTTTCAGGAATAGTAATATTGATAGGAGAAATAGTTATTCCAATGAGGATAATCAAAACTCACACCCAAATACCTGTACTCAATGTGGGAACTCCCCTCAGCATGGGAGATTCCAGAGGTGTGAACAAAGGGATTGTGATGACTGATGGTACTTGGGAGGAGAAGGAACCTCAAAAAGTCTGGAAGTGAAATTTTAAACCTCTTCAGACCTAATTGACTTAGTGATGTTAACTGTTTCAGTTTGTTCCCCTCCTTATGATGAAGAAGTCTCTAACTCAATTCTAAATACAAGGTGCATGTAATTTAATGTTAACTACTTTATAAGTTATCAAAACTGAAAATATTATGTTACACTGTTAAATTGTCTTTACTTGTACCTCCTTACGATTATACTGCTGAAGAATATCATTGTAAAAGTCCATGAACAGCATTTTGTTTCTCTTTTTCCTTTGTTAATTGTCACACAGAGCTGATGGATGAAGTCCATCAAGTTGGTTTCAACATGTATAACAGTTTTGGAGAATGTACTTATTTAATAATTTAAATTGATTTTAATGAGTATTCAGACATGATTTTCAGATATTTGGAAATATCCCTACCTCTGACAGATCATTTATTTGCCTGCTGCTTGAGTTGTTTGTAATAAGAAGTAAGGGCCTATTTGTCGTTGAAGTAAAGTTAATGGCATTGTTATATTTTCCCATCTCTGCATTTATTGTAAATGTAATAGATGACACACCTGAAGTTATTTTTGCTTTTTAGTCTTTGGCTCCATGTAAAAAAGGTTGGGACATATTGAAAACAGTTCTGTTACACTGTTACAGTCTCATACCAAGAGGGAGGGAGGTGCCCAAATGGCTTAGTCAACCTCTGATGTATTATAATCTCATCCAGTAGGTGGGAATGAATTTTACTATGAAGCCTAGTAGCTTTGAAATGGATTTCTTATATTTTGTAATTCTTCATCAACTGCACAGAGGTTTTTCTGGGTTTCTTTCCCACCAAATTTTGGAATGATGGTAATTATAGACTTTGTTAAAAATATCTTTGCCAAAGTTGAAAGATTGGCTAAATCTGGAGGACTTGTGAAAAGTATTCATGTGTCCATAGGTTTTTTGGATGTCACACAGCAACTCATATGAATCCTAATGATAGTTGGTTTGTTTGCAATTGTCCTTAACTGGTCTCTTATAATTTTGGGGATTTGGGTACTTTTTAGAATCTGTATTAGTTGTTGTGGGGTGTATGGGGTATTCAGGGAGAGGTAGTATCTCTGGTATGGAGGGCTTGTCATGCCCTTCTAAGGCAGCTCTCCAGCCTCTGACCCCCACCTGACACCCAGCTCTCCCTTGTGGCTCCCAGTAGCTGCTAGCATGTACCAGCAGCCACACCCTGGGCAACCGCTTTGACAGGCCAGCCAAACCTTGTGAGGGTAGCCATTGGGTCACTGACCCCTGGTGAACCAGGGCTTTGCTCACCCAGCATGTGAAGACTGTTTCAGCAGAACAGGTGGAAGAAACCAATAAGAAGGTTCAATGGCTGAGATGGCGATGCAGCAAAGCACTGTGGAGTGCTTAGGGCGTGTTGGAGCACAAAGGACAACACGGCCATCCAATGCAACTGAGGAAGTCTCCAGATGTAACACCTCCCATAACAACTGGCTTCCCATGCCCCATGTACCACAAACTCTGAGCCTCAGTCTTTGGACTTCAAAGCCATATGAGGGTACACCGTAGATGAAAACGCACAAAGACAATTGTAATTCTCGGTCACCGAGAGACTACTACTACTATCAGTTGTTGTACTACTGTTTAAAAAAAAAAAACTTTTACCTGGTGAAAAAATTATGTACACTTGCACTGTGGATCCTGGCCAAGTTAAGAATGATATACATTTCATTTTTGAGTGAGCACCTTTTGTGTTGTGCCTCTACTCAGCTGATACATTGTCACATGGAATGTGAATGTTTAAACTATGATTTTTTTCATTATTTTTTTCTTTATGTTTGCAATAGGATATTTGATTATTTTTCTTTCTTTTTTCCTAACCTTAGTGATACTTGAAGTACATGAAATCAATATTAATGTATTTTTTTACCTGAATGATAAAGTTTACACTATCTATTAGCCCTAGTAATATATATACCCAAAAGCTTTTGACTATGGAAACCTGCCATTTATTGATAAATGTTATGGGACTTTGTTTAATAATTCTGTCTGATTCCAGGAGAAGGGAACAAAAGAGCCACTATACAGTGACAAGTAGCACGAGGCCAAAACAGACCAAATCCAGGCCAGGGAGGATTGTTGAACTTCTATGCCAATATGACAGGACTTGGACCTAGTGTGCGAATTGAGGTAGCTGTGCTTGACAAATGTTAAGATCCAGGACTTCCTTGAACCACACTACATGTTGCAATACTTTGAGTCAAGTGCCTCAGTTTGGCTATCATCCTAGCTCCCCCCTATCTTGGACAGAGATGGTACAATCAGATCAGGGAATGATTTTCTCATTTGCTGCTGAAATTTAGTCCTTGCTATCTTATAGTTTGGCAATTTTCTGTAGTCCTGGCTACAAATGGGTAAAGTGCTATATTGTTGCTATTGTTCTATGGGCTTGTGAGACATAAGTCACTTTAATTGGTCCTTGCTGTGATTCAAGAACCTGTTATAGGTTTATTATTTTTTACTCAGAATTTTATACATGTAATATTTTTATTTTATTTTTATCATTTCTGTATTTCTGATTTTTATACAGAATTTAATTTTTACTAATTTACTTTGGGATTTTTTTGGTGGTTTGTTTTTTTTTGTTTTTTCTTTTGACAATTGCTTCATATACCTCATAACTCAGTCATGTATCCCAGTGTGATTCTGGTGTTGGTCAACACCCTCCTCAGGGGGGATTGTGTAATTATCCTAAAATGCAAGATTTAAAATTTTGGGGAGAAATTTCAGGAAAAGAAACTTGCCAACACCCCCAAAATCAAGAAAGTTCATCCTTTTGGAGAAGATGCTATAATGATGCCTGAAGAAGTGACACATTGCATCAAAAGATCTAGAATGAACTTCGGGATATAATGAACTGAACTGAAGGGTGTTGAACATACTTATTCTGAATGTAAACTCTTATGCCAAAGGGGACTGCCCCCTAATTGGCATTTTGTCAATGCGCTTATCTCTCAGTTTTTGTATTTTACTCCCATCTCTAACTATTATAACTCCCTCTTAGAAAAATGCAATATTGTATATACTTTTAGTTAGAAAATATTTAGAGTTATAAGATAGTTATATTTAAATGATCCTTTGGGGAGACGTGTCTCCCAAAGGATCACAGGGAGATTGTGTCAAGGAAGCTCATCCCCTCCCCTTCCTGAGTAACTTTATCCGTCTATCAAACATTGCTGACATACCAAAGTTGTGCCAGGGTTGCGTCAGTGTATGTTCTGTATGTCAATAAAAATTAAAGTTTGGGGCAGAATCAGGGGAGACCAATGAGAATACCATGGGAGAAGCATGGAGAGAAGAGACAGAACAGGCAGGTGAAGGGGAATGAGGAAGAAACTGGCAGGCTAGGGAGCATGTGGCCATTTTACTTAGGAATGATTGTCTACCCTTCCTAATAAACTTTATAAAATATATATCTCTGGGTAGAAAGAAATATTATTTTTGTTAATTATTACAATCTGTTAAACATTTAGTAATTTCACTATACCCAGGTATCCATTGCCTAAAGAAACCAGTAGTTCCTTCTTGGTCTTAGGTGCACTCAGTTTCTGGATATCAGCTATTCTTTCCTGAGTGATACTTCTGAAAACCTCTGACAACAGAAAACCAAGATATTCAATGTGAGGCAATACCCACTGAAATTTTGCCATAGAGATTTTATGTACCCATTTATAGAATTCAATCAAAAGAATCTTGCTATCCCTTAAACACACTTTAGCAGATGGAGATGCTAAGAGGATATCATCAACAAAATGTACTATTTTACTCTCCTTGAATGTTATTTTAAGGTCTCTGTTCAAAATTTGTGAGAATTGACTTGGGCTATCACAGAATCCTTGTTGAAGATGCATCCCAGTCCACAGTGTTTTTTTCCATGTAAAAGCAAAGATCTTTTGAGAATCCTCATGAATTGGAATCAAGAAAAACACTGAACATAAATCCACCATGGTGAAATATCTTGCTTGATTTGGGATGGATGAGATTATAGCAGCTGGGCTTGGTAGTATAGAATTTAACTTTATTACATGATCATTTAGAGTTCTTGAATCCTGGATGAATCTGTAGACAATTTTGCCATCTTCATCTAGCTTTTGCTTTTTTATTAGAAGTATAGGTGTATTGTATTCAGAGAAGTCCAGTATTATAATCCCTTGTTGAATGATAGGACTCAATTATAGGTCTGATACCTTCTATTGCTTATTTACTTAAATGGTATTGAGGAACACAAGGAACTGGTGCTTCCTTGGTTCTCACTGTTACTGGAGTAGCTTATTTCAATAGACCTATGTCTGTGAAAGACTTTGACCATAAATCTTCTCGTATATCCTCAGGAATAGGATAGATGGAATCCAACTCATTCTCTATACTGAATGAATCTAAGAATAGCAATGGAAAAGCTTTCAGAGATTCTTCTGGGAATTGTAATGATATATCCCCAGTGTCAATACATTGAATCATTGCCTGTAATTTACAAAATAAATCACTCCCAAGAAGGTTCATTGGACATTCTGGCATACAAAGAAATGCATGTTACACAGATCAAGGTTCTAAACTTATCATTTTAGGTTGTAGTTTTGCCACCCTCTTTGCTTTTCCAGTAGCTCCAATCACTTCCATAGTACTAACATCTTTACAATCTTTAGGAAGACATTGCAAAACTGATTTACTGCCTCCAATATCCACCAAAAGATCATATTCTATCCCTTATAGTTATAGAAACAAAGGGTTCAGTGCTATTTGGAGGTTGGAAGGTTTCAAGAATTGGTGCAAGCACAGTAACATCAGTACAAAGCTCAGTTAATTCCTGTCCATCCAAGCCTACATATGCTTGAATTACATGACTTTCCCAGGATTTTGTATCATCAGCTTTTGTATTATTCTCATTGGTCCTTAACTTCTCCATCTTAGTATCATTGTTCTCATTTTCAATTTCATTATTTAGTTTATATTCTTAATTAATTTCTCTTATTCTACATTCATTAGTATTTTCTGCTAAATTTATATTATAATGTTCTTTCTCGGTACAATTATTTATATTAATTATATCCTCCATTGATTCAATTAATTCATTTGTATCACCATCTTCCTTATTTTCATTACATTCAATTTTATTTATCCTCAACTCATTTTCATTTATACCACACCCATTATTTCTTGATTCATTTTCATATATACCTAGGGTAAAGCTTTATAATACACAGGCACCCTTGTTCTGATCACCTTTACTACCTGGCTGTACTTTGGTCTAGCTCCAGAATTTACATATGATTGCATTGTTGCTAGATCTGGTTTTTGTTGGCCTTGGCAGCAGGTATTTTAGCATTGATTAACATATCTGTTTTGATTATTATTATTAACGTTATTCCATTGGTTGTTATTATAATTATTACTCCAGTTATTATTGTATTGTCTATTCCTATTCCTATTCATTTGCCTTCTAACTTGATTTTTCAACCTGCATTCTCTGTAAAGGTGTCTGATCTGGCCACAAAGGAAACAGTGCCTAGAGCCTGATCTTCTTTCACTAGGCCTATATTTATTATTATTATTATTATTATTATTATTATTATATTTTGTCTGCACAGATCTCAAAGCAGCTACTGCCTTTACTTCCTTAATTTCACTTTCCTTTACCTTCAATTCAGCTTCTTTTAGTTTTCTTTTTAATTCTTCTACAATGGAATCTCTGTCATCAGTTTGTTTTTTTTTTTTCTTCTGGATCATTAGTTAAATATGTAATTTTTCTCCTTAATTCCTCCAGGGCAAGCTCTTCCCAATCTGGGTAATTAGGTTTAAAGAATTGTCTGACCCGTGGTATTGCATTTTTCACAAATATACACTTGATGTGGGTAATGGTGCCTTTATTGAGTACATCCCAGGAGAGTTTCAGCTGCCTTGGTTATCCTCTCTAGGAAAACTGCAGGGGCTTCAGACACTTTCTGTTTTATGGCCTCAAATTTGGACAAAGCATTGGGCCTCTTTGTATATCTCCCCATGATTTCCAGTATTGCATCCCTTGCTTCAATAAGTATCTCATATACCCCACCATCCACAGCACCTCATTTTAAATTCTCTGGCCATGATTTTAACAGAGGGTCTGATCTAGTGTCCTGTATGAAATTATTTCTCTCTCTAAGTTAGGACCTCTTTCATTAGGAGAGTAAGATCATTAAAATCTGGGTCATACAATTCAATAGCCCTTCACATCTCCTTGATAACTTTATTGGGTTCATCACTAAAATTTTGGGTTCTCCTTTTAATAGATTCAAAGTCCTCTGGGGAAAATCTTTTATGAATCCTCACTTTATGTACCTATTCTTTGTCACCACTGCCAAGTCTCTAAGGGGACATAGATTCACTATTCCAGTTGCTTCTTCCTGTTCCAACCTGTTTAGCTTTTTATTATTATTATTAATATTGCTGTTATCATTATCATTCCAGGTTTATAGTTATGATGTTCATAAATTTTTCCATTGTATCAAGTTGCTGTTTCATGTGCATTACCATAATTTTCAATTGAGAATACTTTTTAAACCAAGCAATCAGTAACTTTAGCCTATTTCCACAAACACACACAGAAGTGGGAGACTTGTAGAAGACAAAACCACAGATTACAGTTAAGGGAACATAGGATGTAACATCAATTAACTTAATATCCATCACAGGTTTCATACATTCCAATTCAAATATAAGGTGACAAAAGTTTGGGAAACTTACAAATATACCATAAGGTATAAACATTTTATATTCCCATAACATAAACAGCATATTGCTTAACATGCCTGATGACATGATTACATCCACTATTACTGAAGAATTAAATACAGTTATTACAATGTCCTTTATACATAAACTGAACAGGTTGTTAAAATTTTCAAAAATTAAAAAAACAGTTTTCCCAAAATGGCCACTCCAAGATGGTGACTGGGATCATGCGTTTCAGTCAAAATGACTTCCCTAGGCAAGCCAAGCCCTCAGAATTCTTTTGGGTCTTCCCCCTTAGCTCTTAGCAGTTCAGAGAGGTTTTGGTATGTTGGCTCAACTGAACTTCCTATTGTCATTTTACTATATAAACGTAGCTGGCTCTGCCAAAACTGTTATAGTGGGATTTGTTAGGGGAAAGAACAAGAAGGAAACATATAAATCATTAAGTTTATTTTGGGGAAGGTTGAGAGGGAAAGAGGGTAAAAGGGTAAGGGAAAATAATTTTAATTAATCCCCAAACCTAATTCCTATAAACCTATCTTAAACCTAACTCATCTAAGCTAAATATGTTAAGTTTCCCCAAACACAAATCTCACAAATGGGGTTCAGTATATGAGCCAAGATCTTCAGAACAAAATGGCCAAAGCAGGATCAGTAGAGAAGTGGTTCTTTAGTCCTCTGTCCAGCTGCCAGTCGCCAGTCCAAGCAGGATCCCTCTCACTAAGGCTGGTAACTCTCAAAGGCCAGAAACCTGGTAGACAGATGGAAAAACCTCCCATCTCCAAAATCTTATTCTGGAGAGAGTGAGATTTATAGTTGGGACCTTGGGATCTCCATCCAGATATTGACCCAGGCTCCCATGTGACTTTGTCACATGTCTCTGTCAATCACTTGGAAGTTCACATTGCAAAGCTCTTTTGCATTCTTCCTTTTCCTATTGCAGGTGGTACAATCTTAAATTCAAAGGAGAACTTACCAAGGGGCAGGGTAAAGGGTCTAGAAGTAGAAATGAGGAAAAATCAATTCCAACTATATTTCTGTACCCTCAGATGGATTGTGAGGATAGGACCAACCAGCAGTATAGCAGGTAGTTAGATTTCAGTTAGCCTATTGAAGTGAACATAGGGTAGGAGAAAGAAAGATGGAGAATGAGTCAACATTTTAAAAGTGATCATGGTACGAAAGATCACAGTGGAAGGAGTCAGCAAGAAGTAAAGAAGAGACCTGGGGAAGGGTAGGCATGGGATAGGTAGGAAAAAAAGAATGTAAAGAAAGATGTAAGGTTTTTAGCAAACCTGCATTATTTTTTCTAGAATGGTATTATTTAGGATTGTTTAGCAGAGTAATAATGGTGGGTCTAGGCAACAGAGATTAGGGCAACAGGACATTAGAGAGTGAACTAGATGGAAAGGGGGGTGTGCTCAGGGTTCAGAAACAGAAATTAACAATATACATATTTCCTGCTTATTACATTTCAGAGCTTAACATCCAATTTTGTGGGTGTGTACACGTGCGTGCTTGTTGTTTGTATGTGTGTTTGGTATTAAATTAAGCCTCTGAGAATCAGGGTATCAAGGAGTTATGATCATTCCATAAAGAGCTGGATTCTTTGCCCTAGTTTTTGGAGAAGAATGTTCAGGGAAAATATATTTTCAGCATATTCTACAGACATAGAAATGGATATCTTATGAAACTCAAAACTGAAAGGAGTAGAAGGGAGGAGTATGCTCTGGGGGATTATTGTTGGCATAGTATTGAATTTACAAACTTTGAATGAAAAGGGTTTGGGGTTTGGTCACCTCATACCCCACTTGTAAAACTTTGGGATGACAAGCATGTATTTTCTGGGATATTTTAGCCAGACGGCATCTCCATTTGCATTTATGGTTTCCTTTAGGCTAATCACCATTGATCACATGAACTAAGTCTATTAGAACATTCTTAGGATCCTTGAGGGCCTGAGTCTAGCCGTAGTAACCAGGAGACTGAGCCACAATGGCCCTTGTGGTCTGATAATTCTCAGAGGGGCAGTGTTTAGCTGATCTTGGTAATTTCAAATTCCAAGGGCCCCAAGCCCCCAATTTTATAACTTTTTATAACTCTTCACAGAACACTTTTCAGCATGAAGTTTACTACCAAGTTCACAGCTTCCAAAGTATATTATTAGTACACTCCACAAATCTCTGAAGGCTCCATGAAGGCCACACACTGCCTTCCCAGAACATAATTTTCTAAGGAAAATCATTGTTTCTGGAGAGAAACCTGTTTTCAATCTGTGAATACACAATGCTGTGGGGCCCATTGTCCAGGTCACTAGCCAGGACCAGTCTTTGCTACCCTATTTTCTGAGTGAAGTGGTATTTTCTGGCCAGATTTATATATTTAGTGTATGATATCCAAAAGTACAAAGGATAATAACTAGTTATCCTAACATCATAGAAGCCTAAGATGAAAAATTGAAGAAACATATGCTTGCTGGCTCTTAAACTATTTTAATTTTGATTGTATCAAAAGAGAAAAAATGGCAAAAACTTAGTAGATCTTGCTTTGGCAACAATGAACTAAAAAGCTTTAGACTGAAATTTTCTTTATGAATACATAACCTTCGATTTTTTGGAACACAATGTACGTTAGTTAATCTATTCAAAGCCTATGATTTCTAGATGTTATCAAAAGTATTCTGTGGTTAGAAGTATTGGACTCAAATCTAGGAAACCTGGCACACTGATATATATATATATATATATATATATATATAATGATGATAAATCACTTAAATCTAATTTTGAACTAGGTAATATCTAAGATTCCTTTTATTTGTAAAATTCTGTTTTGTGATCAGTATGAAAACTGAAAAAAAATCTGTCATCTCTCTTTGCTCTCTCTCAATCTCTCTCTGTCTCTGTCTCTCTCTCTCTCTCTGAAACAGATTTCCACATGACATTTCAATCATATAGATATATGGAAGCAAATATACCTCAAAATTAATTTTATAGTTTGTATTCATATACTTTATTATTTTTAAGTATGGTCATCAACTTTTTAACATAGTGAGAAATAAGGATGGAAGGAATATTTGGTAAATACAACACCAAACAATTTGATAGCTTTGTGCCCCCCACTTACATATCAATAACCTTTCCTTTTACCCAGCTTTCTACCTTCCCCTTCCCCAATCTTTAATAGCCTATATAATTAACATATGTGTTTTCCCTTGCCAGTCAATTCATACCAAATTTTCCCATCCTTTCATCACTAACTATATCTTCATTGTTAATACACTTCATGGGGGAGTGGGAGGTGGCAAGCTGGGAAGCTGGATTGCTCAGTGGATTGAGAGCCAGGCCTAGAGATGGGAGGTCCTATGTTCAAATCTGGCCTCAGATACTTCACAGTTGTGTGACCCTGGGCAAGTCATTTAACCCCCATTGCCTAACCCTTACCACTCTTCTGCCTTGGAACCAATGCACAATGATTCCAAGACAGAAAGTAAAGGTTTTTAAAAAATACACTTCACAGGGATAGCTAGAAAAGGTTTAAGGTCAAATTTTAATTCAGATCTTCCTGACTCCAGGTCCAGTATTATATTTATTAATCCACCTTGCTGCCTCTATATATTATCCCTCTGCTTTCATTCAATAACTGGCCCACACTTTTGTAGTCATATATCTTCATGATGATATCTTTTATGCAACTTTTGCTCAATTCTTCCTTTTCCTTCTCTAAATTCTTATTTATTTAATATTTTTATTATATACTTAATAAAATAGCATTTCTGTATAATTAAGAAGATGATTTTAACAAAACTGAAGATCTCTCTAATGTACAACTTTTTATTTTGAATAAATAATAAATTCTATATATTACCTTAGAATCTCTTATTTGTGATTCTTTCTAATCTTTTTTCTATCTTCTATTCTTCGAAGGTTCTTAAAAGATTTTCTTTTCTTTCCCACCATTCCAACTTCCCATTCTCATTCACCTCCATCTCATTGGACAAAAACAACATTTTTTTACAAATATACATAGTTAAAATAAATTTAACACTTTTTATTTAGAATATTTTTCTATGATTACATGATTCATGATTTCCCCCCTCATTTCCCTCCTCCCCTCCAGAGCTCACAATCAGTTCCACTGGATTTTACATATATTATTGTTCAAAACCTATTTCATTGTTATTCATATTTGCAGTAATCTTTTAACATCAAAATTCTAATCATATCCCTATCAAACTACATGATCAATCAAATGTTTTTCTTCTGCATTTCTACTCCCACAATTCTTTCTCCAGATGTGGATAGGATTCTTTCTCATAAGTTCCTCTGTATTGTCCTTGATAATTGCATTGCTGTTAATATAAAAGTCTATTACATTCAATTGTTCCATAATGTAAAGTCTCTGTGTGCAATATTCTCCTGTTTCTGCTCCTTTTCTCTGCATCAATTCCTGGAGGTCTTTCCAGTTCACATGGGATTCCTTGAGTTAAATTATTCCTTTCAGCAAAATAATATTCCATCACCATCAGATACCACAATTCATTCAGTCATTCCTCAATTGATGTACACCCCCTAAATTACCATTTTTTTCCACCACAAAGAGTGAGGTTATAAATTGTTTTGTACCAGTATTTTTCCTTTTTATCTGTTTGGAGCATAAACCCAGAACTGGTATGCCTGCTTCAAAGGATAGGCATTCTTTTAAAGCCCTTTGTGCAGAGTTCCAAATTACCCTCCAGATTGCTTGGACCAATTCACAACTCCACCTGCAATAGATTAGTGTTCCAATTTTGCCACATCCCCTCCAACATTTACCACTTCCCTTTGCTACCATATTGGCCAGTCTGCTAGGTGTACGGCGGTACCTCAGAGTTGTTTTGATTTACATTTCACTAATTGTGAGGGATTTAGAACACTTTTTCATGTGCTTATTGATAGTCTTGATTTAATCATGTAAAAAACTGCCTAATACATGTCCCTTGACCATTTGTCGATTGTTTTGATTTTTTGTAAATTTGACTTTGTTGCCTATATATTTGTGAAATTAAACCTTTCTCAGAGAGTTTTTTTTTTTGTAAAAATGTTCTCCCAGGTTGTTGCTTTCCTTCTAATTTTGGTTGGATTTGTTTTGTTTGTACAAAACCTTCTTAAATTGATATTATCAAAGTCATTCATTTTACATTTTGTAACGTTCTTTATCCCCTCCTTGGTATTAAAGTCCTTGCTTTCCCTCAGATATGACTGGTTTACTATTCTATGTTCACTTAATTTATTTATGATTTCACTCTTTATTTACCATTTGAATTTATCTTTATTTAGGGTATAAGATGTTGATCTAAACCTAATTTTTCCCATACTGTTTTCCAGTTTTCCTAGTAGTTTTTGTCAAATAATGAGTTCTTATCCCAAAATCTGGGATCTTTGGGTTTATTGAATACTAGCTTGCTGAGGTCATTTATCCCTATTCTATTCCACTGATCCAACCTTCTGTCTCTTAGCCAGTACCATATTGTTTTGATGACCACTGCTTTATGATGACCAGTTTAAGATCTGGTAATGCTAGGCACCCATCTTTCACATTTTTTTCATTATTTTTCTTGATATTCTTGATCTTTTGTTCTTCCAGATGAACTTTTTTTATGATTTTTTGTAATTCTATTAAAAGTTTTTGGTAGTTTGATAGGTATGGCACTGAATAAGTAGATTAATTTATGTAGGATTGTGATTTTTATTATATTAGCTCATCCTACCCATGAGCAATTAATATTTTTCCAGTTATTTAGATCTTGTCTTAATTGTATGAAAAGTGTTTTGTAATTGTGTTTATATCATTCCTATGTTTGTCTTGGTAGATAAATTCCTAAATATTTTATATTGTCTAGAGTGACTTTGAATGGCATTTCTCTTTCTAATTCCTGCTCCTCAATTTTGTTGGAAATATTTGGAAATGATGATGATTTATGTGAGTTAATTTTGTACCTTGTGATTTTGGCTGTATCCTATAGATTTTGATAAGATGTCTTCTCATTGTTATTCTCTTTAATGAAGTCCATGATTGTTTCTATGATTCCTGTTTTGACCCACCAATTTTTCCTTAGCCCATTTGACAAAATCTTATAATTTCCTCACATCATTAACAAAATTCTTACTTATATTTTTATCATTCTTAGTGATGTATGGCTTTTTTCTTTTACTATTTATGCAATTTCATAATTACCATTCAATGACCTGATTGATATTTTGGGTATTAAAATATTCGCATTTAATCTACAATTGTTCACATTTTAATTTTGAGTTTTCTAGCAATGTCTCTAAAAAACTTCTTTCCTTTTAATTTGTTTTATTTACTCATACTATGAAAGTAAATTATGGATTTTATTTTTGTGTTTTCACACTTTAATCAACATGGACTCCAAATTGATTCTGGTGTGAGAGTCATAGAATTTCAGAGTTTTAAGGGACCTCTGTAGTTACCTAGTGAAATTTGTTCTACCTTTTCTACAATATTCTCTAAAAGTGTTCATTCAGCCTGTGAAAATATCTGCTGAGGGTAATAAACTTTAGGCCTCTAGTGCCTTCCATTTTTGGACAGAAATAGTTGGTAGGAAGTTTTTCATAATACTAGGCTTAAATCTTTTTTTACATCAACCTATGGCTTCACCTTTCATCCTTTGTATCCAATCAGAATCAAATATATGCCTCTTCTCCATGGTGAGCCTTAAATAATATTATTGGATTATTATTATTAGTCATTAATTATTATATTATAATATGACATAAATATTATATATAATATGAATTATTATCATTATTATAGGATTATAATAGGGATAATATAGAATTATGGAGATTATAAAAGCAATTTGAGGAATTAAAAAGAGTTTTGTACAGTTTTTAAAAAATGAAACAACTCTTCTTAAGGAAGGAAATAAATATTAATATAGCACTCACTGTTTGCCAGGCATTATACTAAATGCTTTAAAAGTATCTCATTTCATATTTACAACAACCCTGCAAGGTTTTTGGTATTATTATTGTCATTTTGCATGTGAGAAAAATGAGATAAACAGAAGTTAAATGGCTCACACAGATAGTTAAGTGACTGATGTCAGATTTGAACTCTTATCTTTCTGACTCTGTGTCCAGAGTTCAATGCACTGTAACACTTAGCTGTCTTTCTCCTGTTCCTCTTTCTATCCCCTGAAATAAAACAGTTTTCCTTTCCTTTTTCCATAACCTTATATTTCTCAACAGCAAGCACAGATTCTAGAGACTTGTTAGATGATTAAATTCTTCTATTGTCAAAATGAATAGTAATTATAATTTGATATGCCTTATTAATCACTTTAATATATTTCCATTTTTGTGAACTTTTTTCATTTTCTAATCAATTTATTTCATTTTCCATTGTTCAGATTTTGACATAAAGCTGAGTTGAAAGATTTATTGGTTAGTTCCTTATATAAATATTCTCTCAGGGATAAACATATAATTCTTCAAAGTTTCATTCCTTTTTTGCCATTATAAAAACTAGTAATACCAATGCAAAATGCTCAAGAAATTCTATCCCAGGGCATTCTGATGGTAGATTTGTGAAGTATATCCAAGAAATGGAGGAGTTGTATGAGCACAGAGGCAACATGACCTGGGTTTGAATCTTGCATCAGACACCTACTAGCTTTGTCACTCTGAGTAGCTTGCTTTAAACTTTTCTGAACCTCATCTTCCTCCTCTATGAAATGGAAGTGTTGGACTCAATGACTTATAAGTTTCCTTCTATCTCTTAATCTATTATTCTATGATCCTGTAAATATGAGGGTAAGAACAGAAGAGCTCAACTAACAAAACTATACAGATTAGCTTGAAGAAAATATTTTAGAACACCAGCACCTCAGGCAATTTCACAGATATGGTGTGGTAAATATTTTATTTCAAAAATTTATCTGTATTGAGGTATCAACAGAATTTAGTCAACATATACTATAGAAAATGCAACTGGCAAATAGTTTGGACTCCTATATTCCCAAGACTTCATAAGAAGAAATGATTGACTTGAGTTGTATCACCTCTTTCCTATCTAAATAGTGGAGGAGTCAACAATCCTGAGAACACATGCAATGGGAAGGAAGGGGAGAGACAAGGCATATAGGGAAATGTTAAACACAAATGCAATCATCAAACTCAAATTAAGTGATAGTTGTGGACACATGAATTGCTTGTTCATTAACATCATTAGGTTTCAGAAAAACATATGCCACATTAGATGCTTATTTGATTTTGAATGTTATGTCCCTCTGAGAACCTGTGGTCATATTATTAGAGGTTGTTGCATCTGGAAGTTATTGCTAAAATTTCTTTTTAAAAAATAACTATTGATTTTCCAGCAGCTTTTGGAGAATACATGAGGTTGAAGGGAAAACAATTCAAATTTTGGGAAATTCTGAATGATCATTTGGGTTGATTTTCTGGTAGCACTTAAAGTCCTCCAGCACAGATGAGGAAGCAGGGTCATCCAGCTAATAATTGTGTGAACCAGACTAGCCAGACTAGCTACATATGTTCTTTTCCTATTCCCTATTCCCAAGTAGCAGTTTGAGGATATCAGATGTCAGGCACTGTTGTGATGGTAGAAATCCTGGTTAATAATTGACCCCACTAAATCCTTAAATTGTTGTTTACTCCCATTGCTGGGGAGGAAGTAGATGAAAAGAGACTTCTAGCTGAAGATTTGGTTATTACTAAATGGAAAAATGTCCCTATTGCCCTAGCATAGTTAAGGCTCTGGATAGACTATAACCTGTTCTCTGAATATATTGCCTTCTTTAATCACATTCAAAAATTAATAACTTTAGGGGCAGTTAAGTGGCTCAATGGATGAAGAGTCAGGCTCAGAGATGGGAGGTCCTGGGTTCAAATCTGTCCTCAAATACTTCCTAGTTGTGTGACCCTGGGCAAGTTACTTAACCCCAATTGCCTAGTCTTACCACCCTATTGCCTTTAGATCAATATTTAATAACAATTCTAGGACAGGAAGTAAGTTTTTTTTAATTAATGAGGGAAGCTGGGAGGCTCAATAGAAAGAGAACCAGGTTTAAAGATAGGAGGTCCTGAGTTCAAATCTGGCCTCAGACATTTTTTGCCTTGTGACCCAGGACAAGTTACTTAACACTAATTGCCAAGCTCTTATAACTCCTCTGCTTAGGAATGGATACTTGACATTGATTCTAAAGAAAAAGGTAAGGATGTTTATTTTTAAAAATTAAAATTTAAAAACTTTAAAAAATAAATATTCCAATGTGAGATTTTGATAAATCCATACTATAATTCTATGTGGTGGATTTGTAGAAAAACATGTGTAAAAATCATGGGCAATACAACCTGGTCTCATTGTGGAACTTTTTTTACTGATGAGATTCCCTATTCTTTGAAGTATAATCTCATTCATCCTTATAGAATGCAGGTTCTTTGAGAGAAAAGATATTTTTTTGTATTCCCATTGCCTACCATAGTAATTGGCACATATTATATGTTTAATAAATGCTTATTTGATGATTGATTTAATGATTACATAGTTGTATTATTGTATTATTTATTTTTAATGCAAAGCTATCTGGTTCTGTTAACCTTGTTCTAAATATAGTATAGAGAGCATGGTTTATGATTCTGGGATATTGATTCTAGGATCTTAATTTATTGGAGAAAGCCTCAGCCATGAAACAAAATTTCTCATTTGCTGTTTCTAATTTTTTTTATCATTAACCCTAACCCTAACTCTCTTCTGCAGATTGCTTTTGAAATTTGCTATGGTTAAAAATTATTCACTCTGCAGTTAACTGATGATGAAACCCTCCAAACTTAGTGAGAAGTTGGTTCTCAGACAATAGACATAAAATCTTTTATCATGTCTGCATTTGAATCCTTTCTAGGACTCTGAGGTCCCTTAAAGCTCTAAAGCTAAGATCATGGCTGAGAAAACTTGCATTGCACTGGCATAGTCATCAATAACCCCAAATCACCTGAATACCACCACAAACTATCGGAACAAGACTTTAGTGGAGGGTCAGAGAATAAGAAAAGTTAATTAGATGTTGATATTACATGATGTCTACTTTCCATGATTCAACCCCATAAATGTTGACGAGTAATGACAAGATTTGCTCATCTTTCAAAATACGATAACTTTTATAAGCAAATGGCTGAGCTAACTGAATTCATCTGGAATGCTGATGTTGAATTTGCTGTTAACCATCTTACCTAATACGGTAAACCACATAGAACTGGTCCCTTAAACTGGGTTGGGAAAATGATTCCAGATTACATTCCCACTGCCAGAAGGCTCTGTCAAACCACAAGTAAAGGCTTACATTCATCAATAATGTGTTGCAGATCCAAGATGAAACATGATCAGGATAGAGAAGAAAAAATGTGTATACTATACTTTTAAACTGTAGTGTTTCATTAGAAGCTGTCTACTGCCAAAGATTACTCAGGACATTGCCCTTAAAGGAGCTCGAATTTCACTATTCTAATAGGTAGACAAATGTGTTTATGTAAATGAATATGTATATATTTGTATTTTAGAGTAGAAGGCAAAATTTTAAATATTTAGTGCTATTAAAAATGTAGTTGTCTGAGGTATATCTGAAGAGAACAGAAACATTGAAGCAAGAAACTCAGAAAGTATTAGAGACACACAATAGGATGATGATATCTCCAGAAGACATTGACAATTTTGTATCATTATAGGTATGAGTGCACCTATGTGTACCTATTAACACCTTTTCTGATTGTTATCTTTGCATATGAGGAATTCTTCAGATTATGTTTCCTTTTCATATGTGTTTTTGATATATCTCCTCTATCACTGGGGATTTAGTAACCTGTGGGAGAGCATATCTGTACAAGGATTCATTATACTGTCTGATTAAAAATGTTTGCTTTGAATTGATGTGCTGCCTTGTTGACCTAGTAAAATGGAACATATCAGTGGAGACTTGTTAACGATAGTTTGAGTGAATGCTGAATATGTTTTGTAGGAGCACATTTTGAGGAGGACAAGTCAACAAGCATATTACCTACTGTGTGAAAGGCACAGAGCTAATCTCTGAGAATCTGAAAAAAGGAAAAAAATGGTCTCTCTTCTCAAAGAGTTTACAGTCTAAGGGAGGAAACAAGATACAAGCAACTACATATAAACAAGTCATATAAAGAAAAAAATTGTAGGTAATCAATAGAAAGAAGGCATAAACATCAGGGGGATTGGAGATTCTATTATATTGGTGGCATTGTATATTGTTTTAAATGGGATATTGTATAAGGTGAGATTTCGTTGGTACTTGAAGTATACTGGGAAAGGCAGGAGGCAGAGATGAATAGAAATTACTTAGCCTGTTGGGAGACCTAATGAACATGCTTAAGGCTAGAGAGTGGAGGTTCTTGTTATTGGAAAGGCAAAGATCACAGAATATGTAGAAGCATGTAAAATGGAAAGAGACTGAGAATGTAGGAAGGGGCCAGGTACTGAAGGGCCTCAAATATTAGAGATTTTATATTTGATCCTAGAGGTAATAAGAAGCTTATTAAATGATTAAATTTCATTCAAGGTGAAGTGGGATGGTTAATCTTACTCTTTAGATCTATTCTGTGTGGAGGATGGACCAGAAATGAGAGTGACTTGAGGGGAAGGGATCATCCAGAAGGATTTTGTTTAGCATGAACTGATGCCAAACTAATCAAAGTGATGCCAGGGTCAGAAAAGAAAAGTGAGCATATTAATAGATGTTATGAAGACAGAATCAATAGGATTGATGGGAAACATAATTAGCATTGGTAGCTACCTCAGTTCTAATAGATGTTTCTACTGAGACTCCTAAGCCAAGTGGAATAGACCAACCATAAGAAACAAAAGGCCAAGGTAGACAGGGTCATGATGAGGAAGTTATCAGAAAATGAGAAGAGATCATTGTTAAGAGAATGATGGAGGAGTAGGGACTAGTAGCTTGTAGGTACCTTTTAATGGAAAAGGAAAATAGAACTGTTGTATTATTCAATACTGTATGTATTATTCAATATCTGAAAAGAACCCATGGCACTGTGAGCATAATTTATGACACATTACCTGAGGGGTAATCTATATCTCTGAAGGATTCTCTGCTGAAATATTTCTCACATATAATCTGCCTCAGTCTTTGTGTTTGTTCCAGTCAAAGTCCAATATTTTCTATGTACATATTTCCATGATGAATGTCATAGGTCTAATGAATCAGTACTGACTGTACTTATATTTGACAGAGTATGGGAACAAAATCAAATGGTTCACTTTTTTGGGGGAGAAGCAAAGGAGCTATTATTCCCAGGACTACTTTGTATAGTGGATAGAGAGCTGGCTTTGGAAAAAGGAAAACCTTGGTTCAAATTTCATCTCATATTCACTGTGCAATCACAGGCAAAGCCACTTAACCTCTTAGTGACACAACCAGATTTGTCAAAGTTGACAAATAGAACTGCCAGATGTGATATAAAGTGGAAATCTTTAACATATTAAATAACAATGCAAAATAGGTAATGTTAACTTGTGGTTTTCTATGTTCAAATGTTGCCTCAGGTATCCATTTGTATTTGAGTTTTACAACACTATCAGATACTAACATTAAACATTGCAGGGCAGATACTAATCTAGGTTGGTAGAAAGAATTAATTGCAAATCATAGGCCCAGTACCCTCCATGTTCCTCCCTAACTCAATGGTAATGGTATTTTTTCAAGAGTTTTAAAAATATAATCTTTAGACATTCCAACAGAATCTATAAGTTCTTATTGGATAAAAATATTAATCAGCAATATGCTTTTGTTCTACAAAAATTAGTGTATGATTATATGGTAGGTGTGAAAGTTTTGAATAGAATGTCCATTAAAGTAAAAGAGAAATCTTTTGAAAGCTTATGTATTGAAATGTAGACATTCCAGGTTATAGTGGAAACAAATCTCTAGGCATCACCAAGATCTTTAAGTATAAAGGATTCACCCAGGATTTATAGTATTTTAAATATATAATTATATTATATACATTATAATTTATATTCTCCCGGGTAATTCAGAATAATTCTTATTTATATAAGAGATCAGAATCTAGTAGACAACTCGTGAAGTTTATACTCATAATGGAGAAGACCATATGGGGACAATATGGAATATACACAATAGATAATTAAGCATATAAAAACATTAAATGTAATGTGCTCTGAAAATACTAAAAGAGTTCAGAGGAAACATATATACCTTCCCTATTTTTGGTATGTGTGAATTTTTCTATTTCACTGGCCTGAAACTAGCTGATCACATTTGCCAACAGCAAACACATATTGTGCTTTTTGGAGATTATACTGTTAAAGATTTTGAGTCTAAAATGTTGCTAAGATATATTAAAGGCATGCTATCAGATTCTTAAGGAAAGTAATTTATATAGTTATAGACATGGAACTAGAAGGAATATCAGAGAACATGTAGTCTATTTTCTCATTTTACTATGAAAGAAGCTGAGGTCAAGAGATGTTGAATGATTTACTGTGGTAAGCATCAAAAGTGAGATTTGAATCCAGGTTCTCTGACTCCAGAACTACTCTTTCTGAGATGTACCTTTGTCTGTATTAGGGAACCACCTGAATATCCTAAGGGGTTAAATACATCTTCCAGATTCAATTTTGAATTCATAGTCAACCAGAACAGTATGAGTTACAGTGAAAAGATTGCTATGGATATAATCCAGAACAACCAGTCATATTTCTGCCAAAGGCTGGGACACAGGCAGGACAAACTCTTCCAGCAACTAATGCACTCAAATTTTAGCCAAGCCTCCTGGCACTTCAATATGTGCATGTGTGAGGGGTGTGCGTGCATACCCCTGGACAAAGGGCATGTTTGGAAAAGTAATACCATTTTTAATGTTGTATACTTTGAAATTTCTTTTGCGTCATCATATGTGGATTCCCTGTGACCTTCCATGACTTCAATTTTGTTGAGAAGGGGCTAAGAAGATTGGAAGTTGGGTAGAGGAAACAGTTGACTCATCACCACTTTGAACACATGATGCTGGTAAAATAGGGCAAGATGTCATCTAATGAAAAGTATACTCAAAACATAAAATAATATTCCTTCTAAAATCAAAAGTTTTAAGTTATATCTCTAATAAGACTCAAAGAAATAAAAATATTTATCCATGTGGAAGAAAGAGAAGGTTGGAAGGTGAGAGAATGGTGATATTCAAGTACTGAGAGTTTTTCTTTCTCTAGAGTATGGCTTTCTTAACCCATAGAGAATAGAACAAACTTTACAAATGAAATTTTGGACAAATATAAATGAAAGCTTTCTATCAGGTGACGTTATTGACACTGGATGGATAGATGAGTCTTGTTATGACTCTACCTCATGGTAGTTGTATCTATATATTTAGTTTTTCAAAAGTCTGAAGAATCTTTACAACCAACAGTTTTATTCAGACCATTCTATTGCAGCATCATTCTGTTCCAGTTAAATAACTTTTTTGGTGGATTTGGATTGTCATATAGGAGAAAAAAACAGATAATCTAGTATGGTTGTATCATAGAGTTCATGAAGAGGAATAGGAATGAGAAAACTGGAAAAGCAGGAAGGAGCCATATTTTAAAGAGGGTAAGTATCAAACAAAGGATTTTATATTTTATCTTTAAGGTGATAGTGAACCTTTAGAATTTATTGAAGGGTTCAGATTGGGTTGATATGGTCAGACCTAAGCTTCAGTAAAATCATTTTGGCACTTATATTGGAGATAAATCAGTGGAAAGAGGCTTAATGTAAGCCAAGTAAGTGGAAAGAGACATATCAATTGAAAAACTCTTTCAACCATTCAAATGAGGTATGATGAAAATTTGAAGTAGTTTGATAACTGTTTAAGTGAAAGTAGGAGACATAAACAAGAAATGTAAAGAAAGTGAAAAAAGATTTGGTAATTAATAGTATATATGTTTTGATGGGAGCTTTGTGGTACTGAGGACCAAATATTAGGCTCAGAGTAAGAAAGTCTGGGTTTCTATCCTATTTGTATTCTTATTTAGTTATTTGAATATGGGCAGCTCACTTAACCATATATATATATATATGTATATGTATACATATATATATAAAGGAGACAATACTTATTCCTAACATATAGGATCTTGATGAAAATTATTTGTAAGCATTAAATCAATAAATCAGCAGACATTTATTGTTTCTCTGCTTTCTAGACATTGTATTAAGTACAAGGGATACAAAAAAGAAAATGTAGCTCTCAAAGAGTTTACATGCAATTAAAGATAGGATATAAATACATAAGTATATATAAAACAAATATATATTTTTTTCTGAGAGGAGGGATGGAACACTAATTGCAAGGGGGGATGAAAAAGTCTTCATGTAAACGATAATACTTTAGATGAGTTTTGAAGCAAACTGGGATTATAAGAGATGACTGTAAGGAGAAGTGTACTCTAGGAATAGGAACTATTGGTGCAAAGGTATGGAGATGAGAAATGAAAAGTCCTTTCAAAAAATAGGCCTAGGCCAGTAGGGTTGGATCATGGAGCACATGCAGGGTTAGTAGAATGTATGAAGACTACAAATGTAGAGAAAGAGTCCAGGCTCTGGAGAATTTAAATGTCAAATAAAGGACTACATATTTGATCCTGGAGGTAATACAGACCCACTGGAGCTTTTTGATTGGGGGAATAATATGGTTAGACCTATGCTTTTAAAAAATCATTTTGACAATCCAGTGGATGATAGATTGGATCAGGGAAAGAAGTGAGACAGAAAGACTCAATGGAAGTTTATTTCAATAGTTCAGGCTAGAGTCAATGAGAGTTTGAAATAAGAGTAGTGACAATATGAGCAGAGAGAAATGGCTATGCAGTAGATGTCACAGAGATATAGATTACTATATTTGCCAACTGATTTGAAATATAAAGTGAATGAGAAAAGTTATTTGAAGGTGACACTGAGCTTGGAAAACTCAAAACTTGAATTACAGTAAGGATGGTGGTTTCCTCAATAGTAACAGAAAAGTTCAGAAGGGAGGATGATTTTGGAGAAAAAGATGAGTTTGTTTTTTAGGTATATTAAGATACCTACAGAATATTCACATTGAGAGTGAAGGTATGTTATATGGGAGCAAAAAGAAAGAAGAAGAAAAGAAAAATCACCATTTAGCTATCTGAAATAGGCAATTGGCCCTATGGAGATGGAGGTTTTTTAAAAACGGCTTTCCCTTTCCTTTGACTCTAACTTCCAAAGAACAACACTGTTCTTTGACTAAAAAGATATGAAAAAATTCTCTCTCTCACTAGAGCACTGATTTATACCATAACTTTTTTCTGCAAAATAACAAGAAATACAAAAGAAAGTAAACTCTGTAAATATATCTTTGATTTCCAAGGGCAGTAATGACTTTAGTGAAAATTAAATATTTAAAATCAATTTGAATTCTATAATGATTTGTATAATAAAAATTATACATCACACTCTAGATAAGCTTTTTAGTCCCTGGTCAAGCCAGTAACCAAATCTTTTGGGAGGCCTTGATTCTACTACAAGGTTGGCCTCCAACTTTTTGTTACCACTGTCAAGTCAATACCTTTTCTATGTATCAATTTATTTATCTGTAAAATAAAAGGTGTGACTTACATTTGTTCAAAGCCTGGGTCAGCTCCAACTTATTATGATTCTGTGACTATAATTGTTATTAAGGTTACTCCCCATGAGTTGAGTGTCCAGACTATCAGGTACTGCACATATATAGGATCATGAGTTCTCTTCAAAAGAATGTATCTCATATTTTTCCCCAAGTTCTTTATTTTTCAAGTTATAAAGCTATATAGAACTTGCATGTGAATGTATATCATTTGTACTTGAAATGATTTTTCCTAAGATAAAATTAAATGAGGAACTTTTTTATATTACTATTTCCTCTACAATTCTCCTCAGTTATCTTATTGCAACAAAGAAATGATCTCAGGATCTCAAAGGATATCCTATTTTCAACAAACTGAAAAGACTTTGAATGACCCAATGGCAGACTCTATCAACATCTGAATATTAGCCTAGAAAAATGTGAAGCATCTCATCAACAGAAGTTTGATTATATGGTGATTAATTTTTTTTGTCCATTTAAAGTGTGACATTAATGGAAGGAATACATATACTTGTAAATATTGAATGTTTTGACATTTTGAAGCTACCTTAACAATCAGTATTGAGCATTACTTGTTGGGAATGAAGTGTGACATTACCACACATGTATGTGAAAAAAAATGAAAGTGCAAACTAACAGTTTTATGAAAATTATTTAGGAGAAAAGTACTGAATTTGAAGTCAGAACATGTGGGTTGAAATCTTGGTTCTACTACTTTACAACTTGTATGAACTGAGACAAGTCATTTTGCCTCCATGGGCCTTTCTCACCTATGAAATAAGGATACTGTTTTGATGACTTCTAGAAAATTTAATACTTAAGTTTTATGAAGAAAAATTATGGTGGGTAAATAAATGACCTATTAAATTTTTAAGTGGAATAGTTAATCTACTTTTAGTACTCAAGATGCATGCCTCCCAAAACCTGGTAAGTCAAAACTTGGGGTTCATGCTTTAGAGCATGGCTACATGATGCCAACACATCTGGATTAAAGATGAAAACTTCAGTCAATAATCCAGATGTTCTATTACACAATGCCAAACATCCAGACATTTGGAAACATCCATATGATTGATTGGATTTTTCACTTTTCATCTGGTTGTTTGGCATTGTGTAGACAAAGCCTTAGTCAGAATAATTTTAATTTAATGCTTGGATCACATATTACAATGAGGAAAACATTTTCCAAGGACTTAGAAGTGATTTTTTAAAAAAGAATACTACTATGAAGGGTATCTGGTGATTTCCTAGCTCTGGCCTCAGGGGAAGATAAGAAAAGCACTATTTTCTGCTGCTCAGTCATTCATTATATAATCAAAGAACCAAAACCCCTGCATGGGGGTGGGGACACTATTAGTTAGATTCCTAGTGCTTTAGTGCCAGAAAGAACATTTTACAGAAGAATAAATTAATGCCCAGAAAGATTGTGTCATAAGGTCATATAGCTAATGAGTGAGAACTAGTACCAAAATTTATGTCTTTTGATTATCTGTCCTCTTTGTTCATAAATCCAACAACCATCTATTAAGTGTCTACATGCACTGATTTCTCCTATGCTAGGCAACTGCTGATATGTTTCATCTAGTTGCTATAAGTTGTCCAGGACTGCCCTTGAGAAATAATCTCCTTGTGAATGAGAACCAGAGACAAATCAATTGTTTATCTTAATTCAAATATGAAGTTAAAAACAAAATTTTATCTTTTGGTTATTATGGCTTCCACCATAAAATGCACTAGAAGTAGGAGGTGTACTAGCACCAAGCCACCAACTATGACTAAGATAAGTACTTATGATCAATTCCTTTCACCCTTCCCTATACATATATCTTGGTGAAAGCACAAGAGTAAGATATACAATGAGAATACATGGATGGTCTTTTGCAATAAAGTAAGAACCATGGTGGTGGTTCTGTCATACTTCCTTAATTCTTCATTTACTTGTATAACTAATTGAAAGTAGGCAAGTAATAAAATTGCACAGCTCACCACCATGGACCCTACTACCATTTTCTAGAATTATTTACATCCAGAATGGCTTCATAATCACCATAGTTTAATAAAAATAAAACTGTTATATTATATTATATTATATTGCTGTTTCATTGTTTCAGGAAATTTCAACTGTTTGTGATCCCATTTGGGTTTTTAATTGGCAAAGATAAAGGAGTAGTTTGCCATTTCCTTCTCCAGCTCATTTTACAGATGAAGAAACTCAGGCAAAGAGAATTAAGTGACTTGTTTGGGGTCACACAACTAGGAAGGGTCTGGATGTGACCTCAGGAAGATGACTCTTCCTGATTCCAGGTTTAATACTCTATCCCCTCTATCCCCTAGCTATATACTCATGTTATGTTGTTATGCTACATTATAATATAGAATATTATCTTATGTTAGATTTATTTGTGTTAAATTAGAGTATACCTAATAAATATATCATAATATCATGACATGGCACACATTATATCACATATATTACATATATGTTATGTATGTATGTATGTGTATGCAATCTACCTATGTCTGCCTGACACCCCCAAACATCCTTTCAAAACTTCAAACAATTTCTTCCCTCCCCTGCAACTAGGAGAGCTTTGAAGACAATATTCCCAATTGAAAATCTTTTAAAAAAAACCCAATGCAAATTCTCTTCTTTAGTACTATTTTTAAAATTCAACTCATTATTTTCATTAAGTGGAATCATCTGTGTTATTAAGTAACTGAGGCACATTTACTAAGTAGTTAGACAACTGTGAATAAGTGGAAATATGGCATTTCTCTTCGAAGAACTTCCAAGTGCAAGTTTACATCAATTCTGATTTGGCAAAGATTCTGAAGGAATATGAAGAATTAAAGCACAATTTTTAGAAAAAAATGTTTTTCAGGATAGTATATATATATGTATATATATGTACATATGTTAATATATAAGAAGACAAGCCATTATCTATCTTTCAGAATGAGTTCATGTCTTGAATATTCATGATGTAATATTCAAATTTCTGAACTCCATCCAACTTTCCTATTCTTCTCAACCCACCAACATTCCTTTCCTTCCTTCTTTTTATCTTTTTCTGGCAGGACTAATATAGACGTGAATATGAAAATCTTCTAGGGAGTTTGAAGAAACATGCATTTCAAGTCATTTTCCAAGCCAATAACATCTTGCTACTCCACTTTTTTATAGTATAATATATTGTCTGGGTTTTATTAACATGTATTAATATTTCCACCTTGATTCCTATTTTCTTGCCAAAGGTCTAATCTTGAAGATTATTTGGTAAAAGTTAAAACAATTTAGTTCAGAGCACTTGATGTAAATTTTTAAAAAACCTAGTTTTCAGTTCCCAGTGAAGCAAACTCTCAAAAGGCATTTCTTGATTTGTCTATCTTGTATTGATATATATACCTATATACCTATATACCTATGTATATAGATACATATATATCAGCAGTTCTTAATTATCTGATTGAGAAATTTTCATTTGAGGATTATCTGGAGTAGATTTTTTCTGCTGGGCTGGCTTACAACCAGGATACGCTTAGGCTAGGCTATTATTCCTTATGTCAGTTATATACATTCAGGAAATTCAGATGAATTTCTTATAAGCCTATAATTAGGAAGAAAATTATAATAAATTATAATAAAATTACAATAAAAATATATCACAGCCCAAAATGAATGATTATGTACTTTTTCAATTATCTCCTGTAGGATCTTTAATTAGGGCAGATAATTGCTCATTAATTGTACCTCATAAATTTTGCACATAATCTAATGTCTATACTACCCAAAGACTAAAAAATGAAGTAATAATTTTCTTATCTTTCCTATAAAATAAAACTGTATTTTCCTACCCAGTAAATGGTATAATTGTTCAATCTCCATAAAAGTGATTAACTGTAACTGTTCCCTAGTTGTTGCCTTACAATAATTTGCAGGAGTTCTATGCTTGCTGAATTTGGAAATGTGCTTCAGTTTCCATTTGCCCTCACAAGATAATCCATACTTTAAAATATACATATTTGAGAGTAGGACATATATAAAAATATTTTTTTATCAATTTAATGGTGAGATTCACTGATATAACCTCAATCAAGGACCTCCATGCCACTTGAGGAAACTTATAAAATTCCCAAATAATCCATTTTAATCATGTGTTTTAGTCTAAATATGAAAACTTTTGGAAATCCATTGGATGAAGTGAAATGACACAACAAAAAGTCTATTGCATCTGGATGAGGGAACTCACCAAATATTCTTGGTCTTATATAGTCCCATTTAGTTAGCTTAAATAGGAAGATTCTGGAAACTGAAGTGTGACTTTTTGACCCAACCATAAGGAGGAACTTCATGGGAATAAGGGAAGGAAAGAGTGATCCCTCTGATTGGACCTAGACCATCCACAGATCCAAAACAGGCTTAAAATCTTTCCTTTGACAACTACAAGAATGTGTGTTGGGATAAAGAAACTTAGAAGTTATATGAGCTACATATATCTAAGTACTCACCCTGTATTTATCTCCTGTATTTAACAGATAACCCAGCACACTAAAGGAGGTTAAGTTACTCTCTAAGGTGACAGTGGGGAATTCTGACATTCCTCATATTAGGGTTAGTCTGAATGCAATTAAGGAGATCATCTATGCTTTTCTACTAACATCAAGTTGTTAGAACTTATTACCTATCAGATCTGTCAATCAATATGTAGATTAATAGTTATTCTTGATAGGTAATGGCTCCTAAGAGCTTAATCATAATTATAGGGCAGTTAGGTTGTGTAGTGGATAGAGTACCAGACTTAGAATCAAGAAGACTCATTTTCCTGAATTCACATCTTGCCTCAGACACTTACTAGGTGTGTGATCCTGGACAAGTCCCTTAATTATTTGCCTCAATTTAATCACCTGCAAAATGAGCTGGAGAAGGAAATGACAAATGATTTTGCCAAGAAAACTCCAAATGGGACCATAAAGAATCAGACACAATTGGAAAATGCCATCACCATCACCAATACCACCACTCAGTGCTGTAGGCAAGTTTCAGGCCTAATTTGCCCACCTGCACTAGCTAAATCACAACTAAAGCATTGTGGCATTGAATTCAGTTTTTAGTGGCACCATTTATAATAATAATAATTGTTGTTATTTTTATTGTTTTTTAAAGTAAGCAAAAAGATTTCAATATGCTGTATCAGTTAGATGAAAATAAAATGTAATCTTTCTCTTACATGTTATGTTAAAACAACACATTCAAATTCATTCAGCTAGCATAATGAGCTTCATTCATGTTTGAGCAGAAGCGAGACCCTTTAGAATGTTATGTCACCTCTTTTTGTTAGACAGATTCATCATGACTAATTTTCATTAGTGTAGTTTTAAAATTAATTCAATACATTCATATGTTGTATTTATTCTTCAAAAGAAGTCTGAGACTGTAAATATATATATTATTCCAAATTTATAGATGGAACTAAGGATAAGAAGATTTAAATGATTTGTTCAAAGTAATAGAGCTAATAAGTGGTGAAACTGTAACTGTATTATCATTTTTTGGTGAGGGAGGCAATAATCTTATTTCCCATAATTGGAGACTTCTTTCTCTAGTAAGCTACTAATGAAGATAAAACAAAGATAATTCATGTGTAGGGCAAAATGCAATCTCCTGACCTAAAGCTTCTTATTGATATGCTTCTATCCTACTTTTCTAGCTTTAGCTCATGCTCATCCCCTTCATATAATTATTTTATGACCTTGCCTTCTCCTATCTTCATATATTTACCCTGGTCTTCTGTAATTCTGGAGCTTCTTCTCTACTAATTTACACTCATTAAAATTCTTCTTTTTCTTTAAAGTCTTGGCCATTTCCATGCACATGTTATTTCCTCCAAGAAGGAAACCTTCCCAATTTATTTCCCTTCCCTTCCCATTCACCTAGTTGAAAATGATCTCTTTAAATTTTCTTAGGTCCATGGTTCCAAAACTACTTTCTCCAATATTACAGGGAAAAGCACTATTGCATGTTTAAAATTTGAGACTCTCCAACCTAAGTAAACGGGTAAATATTTCTTTTGGCCTGAGGCCTCCATGAAAAAGAAATTACTGAGCTACTAAGGGTGCTATGAACCAAGAAAGATTGTGAACTTCTGACTTAAGACTATTTTGTTTGGGTTTTTCCATGTTACATTGTACCTATTATCATAATTTTTTTGGTATTCCATGTATAGCTTCTCTTTTGGACTATAAACTGCTCAAGGACAGGAGCTTGTAGGAATGGAAGAGATAAGGAATAGAGAAAAATTTATAGATTGTCTTTAAGAGAAAAGGAAGAGAATTTGGATACAAGCCCTGGGGGGGATTCTGGAAGTTGAGGAGGATCTTGGGATTCAACTGTTTTTAACTGTCACTCCTAATTCTGACTTCCCACTGAGCTGTAAGGAGGATCTTTGCTCTGACATTCCCCTGGGAAGAACTAATCTTGTGGTATTGTCAGGGATTCCTGGGTTGGAGAATTTGCCTTGGAGTAGACTGCCTTCCTTGGAGTTCAGAGATTCACCTTTCTGAGAGCTATGTGTCAGAGATCCACCTGGCTATGGTAATTCCAAGAGTTTGTTACCTGAGACTCTAGGTTACCTAGGAAGCCAGTGTCAGGCTTGAGAGGGGATTCAGGCCAATAGTGAGTCCTGTCTCCTTAGCCTTCTTAAAGATAATCTGGGTAGTTAGATTAGCAGATAGTCAGACAGCATTTGGGTTTTTAAGTAAGAGCAGGGAGTAGATAGGCAGGGCCTACAGAAGCAACAAAGAGTACCTCTTTTGAGGTGCACAAAAGGTTTGAGTCTAGTTCTTTAGTTTTAGGACCCTTCCTACCCTTTCCCTTTACTCCAATTATCAAAATAAAATTGGTTTCAAAAGCCCAAGGGTTTTGTGCTTTGCTAGCCCTGGGGAGGTCCCTAGGTCAGTGGTTCTTACCTCGCATCTATCTTGGCCTTTCCCAAACAATCTACCCCGTGTTGAAGGAAGGATTTTATTTCAAGCTGAGTCCTTTTTCATATTAGTATCTGGAGTATAATAAATGTTTATTAAGAGTATGTTTAATTAATTTCAACTCAAAATCAGGTGATCTTGCAACTGTATAACAGCATACTCATAAACTTTTGTTTATAAGTCCCCACCAATGCGATTACTTTTAATAGCCAGCTAGATGCCACAGCAGTTCAAAACAATAGACATTTAATCAAACATAATTTCAGATAAAATAAAAATAAAAATTATCCCCAAGTCACATGAAGTACAATCTGTAATTCATTACTGTATCACTATTTGGGAAAGGTGCATAGCGAGGGTTCACATAAAAGGAACACAGATAAGTAGGAAAGATTCATGAAAGGACATACACCAGAAATCCAGGTGGGCAAGGCATTAGCATAGAGGCATTAGGCATCAAAAACCAAAGTTCCTGGGGTAGCCATGGTGTGACATCTTTGAATGATTTTAGCCCTGTTGGGGGAAGGCATTCTTTAACTCTCGCATTCTGAAGTTTTATAAGTTCCTGATTAAGCTCCTACACTAATAACTGGAAATGCTCAATTTGTTATCATAGAGAGATTTCAAAGTTAGGAAAGATTAGTTTATTATAATTTCCCTTAGGTTTTCAGCTAGTTACATAAGGGGAAAAGTATCAAAAGGGCACAGCCAGGTTTTTAAAAAAAGCTATTAAGAGAAACAGTAACTCCCAAATTACTTTGCTATGCTAACTTATGATGTTTGGAATAGAAAAGAAAAAAGGGAAATGTGATTAGGAAGTACAACAAAGAATCTTTTCCCTTTATCATTAGAATGTAAGCTCCTTTAAATAGGGATTGTTTCATTTTTGTTTTTCCTCTCCAGGACCTAGCACATACAAAATGCTTAATAAATGTTTGATTGTTGATTGATTCATTCTTTTGTGCTCTCTCAGTAGGCAATATCACTAAGTGTTGGAGTCAGGTTTGATTCCAGAATATTGTTAGTTGAGATTCAATTTGAGGAGAAAATGAAGTGCTCATAATTCACTGAAGAGTTTAAGAGAAGATTTTTTTTTTGCTCTAAAATAGCAAAGATACATAAAATTCAGCTCTTCTTTTCTGGATATGGTAATTCATGAAGTCTTCAAGCCATATTTTTAAGGACTTTTTGTCCCCCAATGTCAATAAACATGAATTAATTTGATATTATAAGGCTGACACATTGTTAAATTCTGAGGGTACTTATGTGAAAAAGAGAGCCTCTGACCTCAAGTTCATTAAAATCTAATCAAAGAAGATATTATATAAAAACAGAGACTCTAAATCAATCAATTAAATCAAATAAAAAAAAAAACAAATAGAAAAGAGTTGAAAGAGAAAGTAACCTGAGGGTATGATGGATGTTTAAGCCCTTAGCTAAACCAGAGATTTAGGTTTTAGGGAAAGTTAATCTCTGTTGCTGAGAAATCTAGAATTTTGTTCCTATCACACTAGGGAAGTCTAGGCTTTACCCAGTGATGAGTTGGTAAATATTTAACAACTGACTCTCTAAAAGTTTTAAGATTAATCTGCATGATTAACATTTTCTCCATCACTTTCTTAAGTCTATAAATTAAAAAATAAACAAAAGTGTAATCTTTTTAAATACAATGAAAATTCAACAGTAGACTCCCCAGGTATGAGAATATAACTATTTGAAGCAGCTAAGTAACATAAGTGATATAGTACAGAATTTGGAGGCAGGAAGACCTGAATTCAAATATGGCCTTAGATACTTAGTGGCTATGTAACCCTTGGCAAGTCACTTAACCATGTTTGTTTCTGTTCCCTCAACTGTAAAATGAGATGAAAAAGGAAATAGCAAAGTATTTTCAGGATCTTTGCCAAGAAATATCCAAAATGGGGTCATGAAGAATTGGACATGACTTAAAAATGACTGAAGAACAACAACCCAGGGAATGGGCTGGCTCCAGCACACAACTGACTCTATGATTAGCTTAAATATTCTTGGTAATAACCAAGAGTAATTTGAATATCTCTACTTAGTTATTCTAGGTAGATTTGGGAGACAATAGATGAGTATCTTTTGTTAAGCCTAAATAGCTGAAGATTTTAGCTTCACCATTTCTGAATCTAGTGTTTGTGATTGAGTCTTATTGGGAGATGAGAGAGTAGGAATGTAAGGATTTGGGTGGGTAGATTGATAGATCTCAATTTCTCAGAATTTTGCTGAAATACAGGAGAAACCAAACTATGAGGAATTGTGGGTGGAGTCATCTGTTAGGATCCTTGAGAAGTTGAGACTAAGTGACTAAGGCAGTATAACATTACCTGGGAGAAGCCTATTCATAGATGCAAAAAATTTTAAAGGGGCAGCTGGGTGGCTCAGTGGATTGAGAGTGAGACCTAGAGATGGGAGGTTATAGGTTCAGATCTGGCCTCAGATATTTCCTAGCTGTATGACCCTGGGCAAGTCACTTAACCCTGGTTTCCTAGCCCTTATCATTCTTCTGCCTTGGAATCAATACATGGTATTCCAAAAGAGAAGGTAAGTAAGCATTTTAATTTTTTAAAAAATTAAAGCTTTAAGGGATCTTTGTGCTTAGTACAATGGCCTTATTTTATAGAGAAAAGGGAGTCCAGGGAGATGTATCTATTTGTTCTAGATCTCTCAAGTAATTACTATATTAGCAATATGAAACAGAGTTCTCTTACTTTAGAGGGAGGCATTACTTGTCCCATTACCCCATGTTTCTTGCTCCAAGTCTATGAATCTATCTACTATGTGTAATAGGGTTGTGTAAGGGATGGGATAAAATGGATTAGATTGGGCCACCCCATGACCTCACCCTCTTAAAAGCTGTGTGACCCTGAGCAAGTCACTTAGCCATTATCTGTTACAATTTCCTCACATATAAAATGCAGATAATAATAACACCCACCTCTCAGGTTAGTTGTAAGGATTAAATGAGATAATATTTGTAAAGATCTTAGGACAGCAGCTGGCACATAGTAGACATTTAAGAAATGCTTGTTAAAATGCATAATTCTGGTGATTACAGCTATATAACCTTGAGTTGGTCATTGAACCTCATTGGACCTTAGCTTCTTCATATATACAAAGATTGAGTGAGACTAGATTACTTTGAAGATCTCTTCTAATTCTAAATCCTGTTTTGTATCATCTAGATAAATTAGAGACACAATAACTAAAACCAGAATGGTTGTCTGACCTCTCTTGTTTCTCCATCTATTTCTTTACTTTCTTCATATGCCAATTATATTCTCTGTTATAAATTAATTTTCTGCATTATTTAAAACTGGTACATGGAATGGAATTAATGGAGGAAATGTGTCTAGGTGGAAACATTTCTACAATGTTGATTTGAGCCATATGGTATTATACTAAGCAAGTTATAATTTGAAAGGCAAGCATTGTCCCATCGCCAAAGATGACAGAATTAAAGAGAGTAAAACTGGACAGAAATGAATGTTATACACGTCTTTTTTATTGCTCATTTTCTAGCATAAGCTTTATTGTTATTCAGTGGAGGGGGAAAAGGGTGAGGCAGGGTTTATTTGTTTTACTTAAAATACCAAAATTAATTCTACTTCCTTTGAAATAAAGAATTCTGAAAGATTAAGAGAAAGTGAAAATTACACAGAGTGCCTAATTTTCTCCTACCCAGCAAAAATAGATCAATGACTTTTGGTTTGTGCTAATGAAAAGGCTAGATTATTCATAAACATATTATGGTTTAGAGAGAAGATCCTGCTCTATGGATCTATATATACCCCCATCCACATATAGGTTTATAGCATAAATATAACATATACATACACACATATGTACACAAAGATTGATAGTCAGCCCAGAAAATACTAGTACTCTGCCATGTCTATTTTGCACAGAATGTATCATATTTTGAGAACACAATAATATGACAAACACAAAAGAAAATAGTTTTATTACATTAGAGTAATTATACATTATACAATGTTAGAATTCGCAAGATATATGCATTTCTTTATCAAAACCATTTACATCTTTCTACAAAGCCGAAAACTACATACCATTTCATCTGCTAATTTGATTGGATGATCCAAGGGATTTCTAGAGGTTTTAAATCTATAGGAACTCAGTTTCTTAATATGTAGAGTGAAAAGATTTAACTAAATTAGCTCTGAAGTACCTCCAGCTCTCCTTACTCTACAAAGAGTTGGAACTGGCACTTAAGAAGCTCACAGACTTCAGAAGTCATGTAATATAACTCTCTCATTTTATAAAGAACAGAGAGGTCCTGGGAAAGTTAAGTGATTTGTCCAAGTCAGGGTCACACAGTAAATATACTTCTAGTTGGTCTTCCTAAAACAAAACACCCCCTACTCCAGTTCATCCTTCACTCAAATAAATGGAAATTCTAACTACAACTACATCTTCCAAACCCCTTTCTAACTAAACTCCAGAATCTCCTTCCTACTACAAATTTTAAATATAAAATCTTCTGATAACATTTGCAATTCTTCATAACCTGTCCCCTTCCACCATTCTAGTCTTCTGGCACCCTCCATTCCTCCAAACCCATGTACTTGTCACAGCCCAATTTCACTGAAAGAAACAAACAAAAATCTGTATTCGTGGCTGTTCCCCTAGCAAAACCCTCCATCTCTCAGCTCTGAGCATTTTTCTGGCTATCCCTCATTCATGGAATGTTCCTTCTTCTCAATTCCACCTACTTATTTGCCTGCCTTCTTTACCAGAAGCCATTCCCAACCCACTTTAATTCTAGTGTCTTTCCTTTTTAATTAATGCCAATTAATCTTTTCTATAGTCTGTGAATGGTTGTTTGCCTGGTGTTGTTCCCATTAGATGGTAAGCTTCTTGAGGACAAACATTGGCTTTTGCCTTTGTATTTCTAGTGTTTTGCACAGTGCCTGGCACATAGTTGCTATTGTTATTCAGTCCTTCATGACTGACCCTTCATGAATCTATTTGGGCTATTCTTGGCAAAGATAATAGAGTAGTTTGCTATTTCCTTCTTCAATGCATTTTGCTCAAAAGGAAACTGAACCAAACATGGCTAAGTGACTTGCCCAGGACCACATACCAAGTAAATGTCTGAGATCAATTTGAACTCATCTTTCTGACTCCAGGCCAGTGCTCCATTTACTGTACCACCTATCTGTCTCTGGCACATAGTAGGTGCTTACAAATATTGATTGACTAACACAGAGAGGAGGCATGGGAGACCCACTTTAGAATTCCATGGTTAATGCTCTTTCCCTTTTATTAGCTGGGAAGAGTGATTCTACCTGGCTAAATACTTAACAAAAAGAAAAAAAAATCCATCCTAGAGAAGCATAATTTAAAAGTAACTCAGGGATTTAATGACACTTAACAAATATTTATTTACTATCTACACTGTTTAAGATGGGAAAAGGCAAGTCAAATAGACTTGAGTTCAAGTCCTGGGCTCTGGCATACCTCGGATTGCTTCTAGGCAATTATCTAAGATGATAAATTGAAGAATGCTAGCATTTCTATGTAATGAAGACTGATGTCCCACATTTCTCATGAACGAGTCCTCATGAGACTCAAAGAGAGACAAAATAGAAAGCTCTGGTCTCTTTTTCCCCACCATTCTCTCAGGGAGACTTTATTTCCTTTCAGGAGGGGAAGTAATTGGATCCACAAGTTTGACCACTGTTCTCCTCAGAGATAGGGTGTATGAGGCTAGGATTCTATCTACCTGATTCTGCTCCCTTAAATATTGTTAGGATAAGGGTTGTAATTTTCAGTTTCAAACTAAACTTCTGATTCCTAGTCATTTATAAGGAGGAGAGGACCCAAACTTTATATCCAACACGACTCTCTTCCCATTAAATACCAGTTCATGGAGAACATATAGTTCCTTCAATGATAAAGTGCAGATGGTTGGCACCATAGTCTGTACAAAATAAGCCCACAGCTACAGTGACTGGAGGCTGGGGAGAGGTTGTATGTATTGACTGACTGGGAAAGAAGGTTCATGGGAAATGTAACACTGACAATTTGACCGGACATCTGAAGAAATTGATTGTTTCAGATGAGCACCCATTAGAAAGAAACAAAGAAACTTAATCATCTGAGTCAATAGCCAAAAAGAAATAAGAGAAAATGTATGTAGAAGAATATATACCAGATAATACCAAGTGAAAGAGAACTTCCACTGGGATTGAGGTAACTGCTCGACCAAGAGAAGGCATCTCAAATCTCACACAAGAAGAAATCCCCTAAAGTCTCTGGTGTAACAAACTGAGAATTAGGGATACAATGAAAACTTTCAATTCTTTTCATGTCAACTTCTTTCCAGGGTCTTATTCTTTCTTATTCTTCCATAAGCAACTGGAAGTGGGACTGACATTTTTTGTCTTTTCTCTTCAGGCTGAAAATCAGGAGTGTAAAATATGACTGAAGACTCAATGAATGTCGAGAGATTCAAAAGACTTTCTGCTCTCTCACTTTTGCAGACTCTACCTTACCCCTCAAGTAGATACAGAGCACTGATCATCAATGAGGAGAGAGGTCCTTACCAATGGGATTCTGGACTGTGATCACATTCAAGCTCCTGGGGAGTGCAGCTTATGTTTATATTCCTAGCATACTGACTGATAATTGGTAAATGTCAGCTCAATAAATGTGCATTGATTGGTTCTGCATTCAAAAAAGGAGTCCCACCATGAGAAATACCTATATAAATGAAATCACAGTATGAGACAAACTGAACAACAAAAGCAATGTGCTTGAGGACAGATGAAAGAGTTATAGCAGTCTGTATTCATATGCTATTGTTTTTTCACCTTTGAAAACTATTCAATAAACAATGGTGTCACCTTTTCCCCTCCTCTATTTTTTCATTTAAAAATTTTTTATTCCAAATGGTTACAAATTCAGAGAAACATTTCCATATTCATAGAAAAAGAAGCTATTACACAGATGAAATCACAAGCCTACATATATCCAACTTATTTTTTCTTAATATCTACATAATAGATCCTGTCTACTAGTGTCCCAATCTCTACTCACACTCCCTTCATATATAGAGTATCATCATGGAGGCCATCATGTTCATATAAACTAAGTATTTTTTTCTGTTTTATCTTCCTGTTCACTTTCTGGAGTTAACTTTTCAGTTTATTCTTCTCATATTAGTTCTGTTGCTGTGTATAATATTCTCCTGGTTCTATTCATTTCAGTATTCATTATTTCATAGAGTTCTTCTGAGTTTTTTTAAAAAATCATTTTGTTCATTGTTTTTATAATATAGTAGTATTCCAGCATATGCCACGATTTGTTTAGCCATTTCCCACTTGATGGGCATCCCTTAAATGTCTAATTCTTTACCAACACAGAGAGTACTGCTATAAATATTTGGGAACATTATGGGTTCTTTTCCTCTTCCCTAAACTCCTTGAGAAACAGGTCCAGCAATGTTATTGCTAATTCTAAGAGTATGCAGTTTTATAACTCTGGGTGGAATTCCAAATTGCTCTCCCAAATGATTGCATCAGTTCACTGCTCCATCAATAGTGTATTAGTTTTCCTCCCCCGTCATCCCCTCAACATTTGTTAGTTTGCCTTATTTCATTTTATCTAGTCTGGTGGGTGTAAGGTGATATCTTAGAATTGTTTTATTTTGCATTTCTCTAATCACTAGGGATTTGGGGCATTTTTCATATACCTGTATATGACTGAATTCTTCATCTGGAAATTGTGTATTCATATCTTTTGTCCATTTATTGATTGGGCAATGGCTCTTATTTCTTTTATATTTGACAAAGTTAGCTATATATTTTAGATATGAGCCCTCTATCTGAGAGGTTGTTGATAAAAATTTCCCTCAATTTTCTGCTTTCTTTCTTATGTTGGAAGCATTTATTTGATTTGTACAAAACTTTTCAAATTTCATGTACTTGAAATTATTCTTTTTTCATTTTACAATGCTTTCCATCTCTTGTTGATTGGCAAATTCCTCTCCTATCCATAAATCTAATGGGCAATATGTTCCTTGTTCTTCTGAATTATTTATGGCATCATGAATCAAATTTGATCTTATCTTAGTGAATGGTGTAAGATATTGGTCTATGCCTAGTTCCTGCCAAACTAGTTTCCAGTCATCCCAATAATGTTTTCCAAACAGTGATTCATTATTCCCAAACACTATATCTATGGTTTTATCTAATGCCAGATTACTATATTCTTTTACTGATGCTTGTTCTACGTCTGTTCTGTTCCACTATTCACCGTTTCTATTGCTTAGCCAGTACCAGATAGTTTTACTAAATTACTGCTTTATAATACAATTTAAAATCTGATGCTGCTAGACCTCCTTCCTTTATACATATTTTCATGAATTCATCTGATATTCTTGATCTTTTATTCTTCCAAATTAATTTTTATTATTTTTCTTTTTTTAAAACTCTTACCTTCAACCTTATAATCAATACTATGTATTGGTTCTAAGACAGGAGAGTTGTAAGGGCTAGGAAATGAGGGGGTAAGTGATTTGCTCAGGGTCACACATATTTTTTTCTAATACAATAAAATAATTGTTAATACTTTTAATTGGGAAGGCATTGAATAAGTAGATATTTAGATAAGATTGTCATTGAAATTATATTGACTCTTCCCATTCATTAACAATGAATATTTCTCCATTTATTTAGATATGACTTTGTGTAAATAGTGTTTTATAATTATGTTCATGTAATTCCAGGGTTTGTTTTGGCAGGCACACTCACAGGAATTTTATTCTATATTAAATGTAATATCTCTTTCTATCTCTTCTTAGAGGACTTTGTCAATAATATGTAAGAATGCTGATAACTTATGCTGATCTATTTTGTATCCTGCTATTTTGCTAAAGTTTTTTATAGTTTCAATTAGTTTTTTAGTTGATTGTCTGATATTTTCTACATATCCCTTACTTACTTTTAAGGATGATATTAGAGACTATGATAGTTATCTGGTTTGTCTACCTGGAAGAGAGTGAGTAGTTATGGACAGAAGAAAAAGAAATCTGGCTTTCTAGGCACAAACCAGAAACTGAATCCCTTGCTCTGTCTTCAAACCTGTGTTTTGGGCAAGTCACACTTCAATTTCATCATCCAAAAGGGATTGAGATAGATATGCAATGAAATGCCTTCTAAATCTAAATCTATGAATCTTCAAATTCTTGAGTTTTTCTTATGAAGATATTTCCTAATTTGTTGCTTTCCTTCTAATTTTGGTAGCATTGGTTTTGTTTGTACAAACCCTTTTTAATTTATTATAATCAAAATTATTTATTTTACATTTTGTGGTTTTTTTTTCTAACTCTTGCTTGGTCTTAAAATTTTTCCTTTCCCAAAAATCTGACATGTATACTATTCTGTGTTCACCTAATTTATGATTTCCTTCTTTATATTCAAGTCATTCACCTATTCTGAGTTTATTGTGGTGTAGAGTGTGAGATGATGATCTAAACCCAATCTCTCCCATACCATCTTCCAATTTTCCCAGCAGTTTTTTTTTTTATCAAATAGTGGATTTTGGTCCCAAAATCTGGGATTTTTTGGCTTATCACAAACAGTCTTGTTGAGGTCAGTTACCCCAAGTCTTATTCCATTGATCCTCCTTTCTGTCTATTAGCTAGTTCCATATTGTTTTGATGACCACTACTTTATATTACAGTTTGAGAACTGTTACTGCAAGGCCACATTCCTTCACATTTCTTTTTTTTTTCATTATTTCCCTCGATACCCTTGATCTTTTGTTCTTCAAATTGAACTTTGCTATGTTTTTTTTTTTCTAATTCAGTAAAAGATTTTTTTGGTAGTTTGATGGGAATAGCACTAAATAAGTAAATTAGTTTGGGTAGGATGGTCATTTTGATTATGTTAGCTCATCCTATCCATGAGCAATCAATGTTTTTCCAATTGTTTAGATCTAGTTTTAATTCTGTGGAGAGTGTTTTGTAGTTGTGTTCATATAGTTCCTATGTTTGTCTTGGCAGATAGATTCCTAAGTATTTTATATTGTCTAGGGTGATTTTAAATGGAATTTCTCTTTCTAATTCTTGCTGCTGAAATGGGTTGGAGATATTTAGAAATGCTGATAACTTATGTGGGTTTATTTTGTATCTTGCAACTTTGCTAAAGTTATTGTTTATTCCCACTAGCTTTTTAGTTGATTCTTGAGAATTCTTTAAATAGACCATCATATCATCTGCAAAGAGTGACAGCTTGGTCTCTTCATTGCCTATTTTAATACCTTCAATTTATTTTTCTTCTCTAATTGCTACTGCTAGTGTTTCTAGTACAATGCTTAATAATAGAGGTGATAGTGGGCATCCTTGTTTCACTCCTGATCTTCTAGTTTATCCCCACTGCAGAATAAGTTTGCTGATGGTTTTAGTGTTTTCAAAAGTAATGGGTGTTGTATTTTGTCAGAAGCTGTTGATTGTAATTTCTTTTTTTCTTTTTTTGTTGTTTACTCATATTTCCCCCCTTACTCCCCCTAGTAATTGCCTGTAGTTTTGCTCCTCTCATTTTGTGCTGGATCAGTGAGTTTGGGCTGTTCTGTCTTGAAGAGGCTTCATCTCTATTTTGTTGTTTTATCAGGTTAGTCAGATCTTTCCTAGAAGACAGCAGAAGCTGAGAAGGAGCTGGGCTTCCTGCCCTGTTGTCAAGGTTGTTGTCTGTAGTTTGTTGCATCTTTTAACCTTGGTGGTGCTTAGTCATGAAGGCTCTCAGATCAGTCTGGGGAGGAGTGGTATTGGAGCTTGAGCTTCTCTGCCTTCTGAGGGCTTCTTATCTGCCCTTATTGATGAGATTCAGTGAGGAAGGAGGAGTTGATCTGCAAAGCTATCTGTGCCCTGAGGCCAAAACCTCCAGAAGGGGATGGGGTAAGATGCAACATTTTTGTTTGGACTTAGTTGCCTACTCTGTGCTTTTCCTCCATCTGCCTCTATGCTGCCTGTGATTTACACCTTGAGTCTGGCACAGCTTTGCCTGCAATGTTTTCCCTCCAATCTAGCTCCCTTGCCCACCCAGAGATTCCAGCCACCACTGGAGGCTTAGCATTCTTGGTGGGGGAGGGGTTCTGGGAACTTCCTTTTTCCTTCCCCTTAAAACTGTGTGTTGTAGAGTTGAGGTGTACCTTTTAAGTTGGTTTCAGAAGGAGGGTTCCCTAGCTCTGTCCTGTTGTTAGATTTGTTTTTTAGTCCCCTGGAATCTCTGTGTTTTTGATTGGTGAGGAAGGGTTTTTGGAGGTCTGAATTTTTGCTACCTCTAAGCTGTCCATCCATTAATTAATTTTAAAGAAAAATGAAAAATGATCCTTACCTTCCAGGAGTTTACCTTCCATCAGGATAAATGAGATGATACTTCAATGAAGCAGTGATTTTATTAGAAGGAAGACATAACAAGTACATGAACAAATTCAAAACTTTTAAAATGTTTTAAAGGTAAGATTTTAAGGAACTTTTCAAAAATCTTTAAACTCTGTGATCAGTTCAAATTAGCTGACTTTGTGATTAGATAATTCTTTTATTAGGAAATTTTTCTTCCTTCCATGAACACTTTCCAATTACACTTCACAGTGAGTGGAAACTATCTAAGAGGAATGACTTTAGAACATTGTGTTCTGTAAGGAAAATTAAAAAAAAGAATGTCGCATGTGTCATACATTTTGGACAGGATTTGTATCTAAAAGACCATATATTACAACATAATGGAGTAGATGACAGCAGTAGTGTCAGAATGCCACTGTTGAACTTAGTCACTACAAACCTCAGACTAGTGTCTGCTCTAAGTCTCACTTGTTTCTGAATTCCTATCAATCTTGCCCTATAAATATTAGAGAAAACTGGTGCTGTCAATGCCATCTTTTCATTTATCATATAAAGAGGCACCCTTCAGACTCTATGTGGGGCTTTACTAAGTTGTTTAAAATTTAATTACATTCAAAAAGAAAAGAAAATAATTAGCCATTTTTCTTCTCCACTTCCTCCTCCATCCAATTTTATTTTATTTTTTAACTCATTCATTTCTACTTAATTCAACCTCAAAATTTCAATCTATTTCTTAACATTTATCCTTAGCATGATATCATTATTAAGGTTTAATCAGATCATATCCCATGTGACAAGCAAGCATTTATAGTTCATCAAATAATTTAAAATTGGTTGTTCATGTTAGCTTATGTTTCATCTCATTCTTATATATCAAGTTTTCCATCTACTTCTGATTTCTTTAAAAATGTTTGAAAGTCTTTTATTTTTTTAATTGACCATTTATTTCCTTTTCTGATGATACTCAGCTTTGCTGTGTAGGTTTGTTTGGTTGTAAACCAACCTCCTTTGCTCTTTCAAATGTTATATTCCTTGCCCTTCATTGTTTTAATGTAGAAGTTACTAATTGTATACTCATAGTATTTAAACTGTTTCTTTTTTACTTGTTTGTAGAATTTTCTCCTTAACCTAGAATTTATGAAACTTAGTCATAATGTTCCTTGGGACCTATTTATTACAGGTGGTAATTGTTGAATTCTTTCAAGTTTTAATTTATCTTCTAGTTTCAAAACATCAGGACAATTTTCTTTAATAATTTCTTGAAGGACAATAAACTATTTTTATTACATTTTCCATTACTTCAAGACTTCTTATATTGTCTTTTTAAATCAACTATCTAGGCAATTTGTTTTTATAATAAGGCATTTCTTATCTACTTCCATTTTTCAAATTTCATTTAGTTTTATTATTTCTTATTGTATTAAGCAATTATCACCACACTCTTGCCCAATTTTAATTTTTAATGAATTATTTTCTGCAATGAGCTTTTGGATTTATTTTTTCAATCAATTGATCTTTCATAGTTTTCTATATTTCCTTTCACTGTTCCTCGCCCCCCCCCCCAATTGTTTTTCCTCAGCCTCTCTCATTTGGTTTTTATTTTTTAAATCTCTTCCCAGAACTTTTTTTGAGCTTGTGTCCATTTAATGCATGCCTTTAAAGTTCTAGAAGTGGATGTTTTAATTTTATTGTCTTCTGAATTTGAACTCTTATTTTTATCTTCAAAGAAGCTATCTGTTTTTGGATTCTTTCTCTTTTGCTTTCTCACTTTTTTGGGTATTTTTAATTTTGAGTGGCCCATTTTTAATTGTCATTTTTAGCCATGTTAGATTTGTCTCCCCATGTGTGTTGGATAATGTTTCAGTGTTTAGTTGGTTGTTATTGTTGCTATTTCCTGAGCTCTCTGAGGGTCTTTGATCTCTTGGTTTATTTCATTTCTATGTTTCCAAGTCTCTAGTAATGTTATCCCTTTCAACATTTTCACCCGCTATGGTTACTCCAGAGCCTATAAACTTCTTCCTACTCCTCTATCCTAGAGCAATAAGTACAAACTCCATTATCTAAGGGTTTACTTACTTGTGTAGTTGCTCCTCCTCTTCTGGAGCTATAGTTTGATATAATATCTAATCAGTGTAGGTAAGCCATTTTGACATTATCTTTGAATAGGATGTGAGATCTTGATCAAAACCTCATTTTTGTCACACTATTTTCAATTTTTTTCAAGCAGTTTTTGTCAAAGAGTGAGTTGTTATCCTATGGGTTCTTTGAGTTTATCAAACACTAGACTTCTAAGGTCATTTACCCCATGACTCTTCCATTGATACATCCTTCTCTTTCTTGGCCAGTACCAGATTGTTTTGATGATTACAGCTATATAGCACACTTTATGATCTGGTACAACTAGGCCTTTAACCTCCACATTGTTTTCATTAGTACCCTTGAAATTCCTGACTCTTTTTCTTCCAGATACATTTTCTAATAATTTTTCTAGCTCTATAAAACATATTTAGTAGTTTGAGTGTTATAGCTTTGAATAAATTAATTAATTTAGGTAAGATTATAATTTTTATATTAGTTCATCTGTGATTTTAAAACTACTCCACTCTACTTAGACCATACTTTAGAAGATTTGATTTAGCTATTTCCCGATTGTAACAATGGAGATACTTGATCAGGAATGTCTTTGGGAACTTTACATTGTTCTACCCTACTTAGTCTAACAAGGTTACGAAAGTCTGCACCCATACTTAAGGATTAAGTATCTAGGAGAATGGCCTTTGATAGACATGTGCAGAAACACCTGACAGACCGCTGGGCTATCCTAAATCAAGCTAAGCTACCATTGGTACAGATAAGATGCAGGAAAGTGACATAAAACCGTCCATATAAGGCAGTGGTTCTCAACCTTTCTAATGCCTTGACCCCACAATATAGTTCCTCATGTTGAAGTGACCCCAAACCAAAAAATTATTTTGGTGGCTACTTCAAAACTGTAATTTTGCTACAGTTATGATTCAGAATGTAAATATCTGATATGTATTATGTATTCTCATTGCTACAAATTGAGAGGTTGAGAACTGCTGATATAGGGCATGTCACTTGCTCTCTTCACTGTTTTTCCACAGAGAGGTGGATCTGGATGATCACTTCCTGTGAGAAGGCCTGGGTACCAGTTCAATCCTGGAACTCAGCCTGGAGGAGCTCCCTCAATCAACTTCCTTGAGACTGTCACGTGGTGAGTGATAAAACTGAATTTCCTTTCCCTTGTCTCTCAGGGGAGGCCCCTTGGCCAAGGCCTTAAACTCCTCTGTGGCTCAGCCTGAGCCAGAGCAGTTTAAATTAACAGTTTCCTCTCTCTCTCTTCTCCTTAATTCCTTCTCTCTATATTAATTAAAATTACCATAATTTCCAGCTGACTTGGGTATTTTGTTATTTGGGATTTTCCCTGGTGAACAATTAATTTAGATTTAAAGTTACAATGCTAAAATTATCTTTACAGAGCCTACCCATGAGCAATTCATATGTTTTCCAATTATTTAGATCTAATTTTATTTGTGTGAGAAGTGTTTGGTAATTGTGTTCATATATTTCCTGTGTTTGTCATCATAAATAAATTCCCAAATATTTTATATTGTCTAGAGTGATTTTAAATGGGGTTTCTCTTCCTAACCTTTGCTGCTGAGTTTGTTGGAAATATATAGAAATACTGATAAATTATGGGGACTTATTTTTTATCCTAAAACTTTGCTAAAGCTATTATTTCAACTAGTTTTTAGTTGATTTTGTAGGATTCTCTATTTATACAAACATATGTGCAAAGAAGTGATTGTTTAGTTTCCTTATTGCCAACTTTACTTGCTTATATTTCTTTTTATTCTGTAATTGCTCAGAATAGCATTTTGAGTACAATATTAATTAATAGTGGTGACAATAGGCATCCTTACTTCACTCCTGATCTTATTGGCAAGGCTTTTAACTTATCCCCATTGAAGATGATACTTGCTGATGGTTTTCAATCAATACTTATTATTTTAAAGAAAGGCCCTTTAATTCCTTTGATTTCTATTTTTATCAATAGTAAATGGTGTAGTATTTTGTCAAAGCCTTTTTTTCTGAATCTATTGAGATAATCATGTGATTTTTCTCAGTTGGGTTACCTATATGATCAATTATGCTGATGGGTTTCCTACTATAAACCAGCCTGGCATTCCTGGTATAAATCCCAAGTGATCAAAGTGAATAATTCTTGTGATATATTGCTGTAGCATCTTGGCTAGTATTTCATTTAAGATTTTTGCATCAATGTTCATTAAAGAAACAGGTCTAATTTTCTTTCTCAGTTTTTGTTCTTCCTGGCTTATGTAGCAGCACCATATTTGTGTCATAAAAAAGAATTTCATAGGACACTTTTGCTCATTTTGTCAAATAGTTTGTATAATATTAGGATTAATTGTTCTTTAAATGTTTGATAGAATTCAGTTGTGAATCCATCTGGTACTTGAGAATTTTTTTCTGGGGAGTTCCTTGATGGCTTATTAAATTTCTTTTTTTTTAAATGGGATTATTTAAGTATTCTATTTTTCCTTTAGTTAATCTAAGCAGTTTATATTTTTGTAAACAACCAACCCTATCACCTAGATTTTTGTAAACATCCATACATTTCACTTAGATTATCAAATTTATTGTCACATATTTGGCCAACTAGCTCCTGATGATTTCTTTAATTTCTTTTTTGTTGGAGGTGAAATCATCCTTTTCATTTTTAATGCTAGTAATTTGATTCTCTACTTTCCATTTAAAATCAGATTAAACAATGCTCTATTTTATTTTTTTCCCAATCAAACCAACACCCAGTCTTATTTATTAGGTCAATAGTTCTTTTACTTTCAATTTTATTAATTTCTCTTTTGATTTTTTAGGATTTCTAATTTCATCTTTAACTGGAGATTTCAAATTTGTCCTTTATCTAGTTTTTCTATTTGCATGGTCAATTCATTGATCTGCTTTTTCTATATTTTATTGATGTAAGTATTCAGGGATATAATTTCCCCCCTAAGTACTGCTTTGGCTGTTTCTCAAAAATTTTGATATGTTGTCTCATCATTGTCATTCTCCTCAGTGAAATCAATTATTATTTTTATGATTTGTTCTTTTGCCACTCATTTTGAAGAATTAGATTATTTATTTTCCAATTAATTTTTCATTTGTCTTTTCATGAACCCCTTTTGATTATAATTTTATTGCATTCTGATCTGAAAAAGTTGTATTCAATATTTCTGCTTTCTTGAATTTGGTTTCAAATTTTTATGCCTTACTACAGGATCAATTTTTGTAACTTTGCCATGTGCTGCTGAAAAGAATGCATAATCCTTTTTTGCCATTCAATTTTCTCCAGATATATAGTAATTTTAACTTTTCTAAAATTTCATTCCCTTTTTTACTTCTTATTTATTTTTTATTAGATTTATATACTTCTAATAGGGGAAGGTTGGGGATTACTGCTAGTATAGTTTTACTATTTATTTCCTAAGTTCCTTTAGTTTCTCTTTAAAATCTGGCTGCTATACCATTTGGTGTTTATATGATAAGTACTGATACTTCTTTATTTTCTGTACTAATTTTTTATCAAAATGTAATAACCTCCTTATCTTTTATTTTAATTTTTCTTGCTATCTTTTAATCATTTCTATTTTTGCTTTAACTTTTTCTGATATCATGATTGCTACTTCTGCTTTTTTTCTCAGTTGAAGTCCAATAAATTCTGTTTTAGCCTCTTACCTTTACTCTGTTTGTGTCTACTTGCCTCAAGTGTATTTCTTATAAACATTTGATAGGATTCTAATTTTTGATCTACTGTGCTATCTGCTCCTGTTTTATGGGTGAGCTCCTCCCATTTAAATTCACAGTCATGATTACTATCTGTGTATTACTGTTCCTTTTGATTTACTCTTTTAACTCAGCTCTTTCTCCTTTCATTCTTTCCCTTCACACCAGTGTTTTGATTTTAGTCATTTCCCCTTTTCCCTTCCTTTTATGCCTCCCCTAACCACTTCCCCATTTCTTATTCCCTTTCTACTTCTCTATAGAAAATAAAATAGGCTTCTATGTGTCAATGTATCTGGATATTCTTCCTTTTCTGAGCCTATTCCAATGTGAGTAAGGTTTAGGTATTGCCCATTACCAGCCTCATCCTCTCCTCTACTATAATAGTATTTCCCCTCCATGCCTCTTTTTTGAGATAATTTACCCAATTTTACTTCTCTATTCCTATTTCTTTTGGTATAACCCTATTTTTAATAGTTTTCAGTATGTCCTTAATAGCTTACAACTATAGCCTCTGTCTATGTATACTTCTTCTAACTACTAAGGTAATAATAAAAAAATTAAGTTACAAATATCATATTTCCATAGAGTCATATAAATAATTTGACCTTATTGAAGCCCTTACATATTTTCTTTCTTATTTGCTTTTTTTAAATGCTTCTCTTAAATTTTGTATTGGGACATCAAGTTTTCTGTTTAAGTTTGGCCTTTTCTTCATAAATGCTTAGAATTCTACTATTTTAGTAAATAACCATATTTTCCCTTGAAAGAATATATTTGGTTTTGCTGGGTACATGATTCTTAGTTGTAAAACCAGTTCCCTTGCCTTCCAGAATATTATATTCAAATGTTCTGGCCGTTCAATGTGGAAGATGTAAGATCCTGTCTAATTCTGAGTGGGGTTCCCATTATTTAAAGATTTTTTTTTTCTGTCTGAATGAAGTTATTTCTTTTCAGTCTTGAAGCTCTTGAACTTGGTAAAACTTTCCAAGAAGTTATCATTTAGGAATTTATTGTAGGAAGTGATCCATGGATTCTTTCAATTTCTGTTTTACTCTAATATTCAAGAATATTAGGACAGTTTTTTAAAAAATAATTTCTTGTAATATGATGTCTAGGTTTTTTTTGCTCATGAATATCAGCTAACCAAATAATTCTTAAATTATCTCTTCCTGGATCTGTTTTCAAGGTCCATTGTTTTTTCAATGAGGTACTTCATATTTTCTTCTATTTTTTCATTCTTTTCATTTTGTTTCATTGTTTCTTGATGTCTCATGATGTCATTATCTCATATTTGCCCAATTCTAAATTTTTAAGACTGAATTTCTTCTATGACTTTTTAATCCTCCTTCTCCATTTGGTCCATTATATTTTTTATATCACTCTTTACTTCAATGGAAATTTTTGCCTCTTTTTCCAGTCAATCAATTCTGTGTTTTTAAGAAAACTATTTACTTCATTGGATGCTTATGTCTCTTTTTCAGATGACCAATTTTATTTTTTAACTTGTTATTTTCTTTTTGCATTACTTTCATTTTGTTCCCCCCATTTTTCTTTGATCTATATATTTGGTTTTTAATTACTTCTTGTTTTCTTCAAGAGCTTGAGACCAATTCCCATTTTTTGAAGTTTTGCATGTGTTTTCTTGGATCTCACCACCCCCTCTTGGTTCTGTGCTTTTCACTTTGTCCCCATTGAAATTCTTGAGGGTTTAGTGTTTCTTTTGCTAATTTTGTCAGCCTTTTTATGCCTGTGGACTGGGAATTCTTAAAGTTGGTGAGTCTGCCTCCTCTGCTGCTGGCTTACAGAGATCTGCACTCAGATATTTTGCCCTGGGGCTAGGTCTTCACCATATCACAGGCTAGAAAGGGTCTATGACTATAGACTTCCAGGTTTCAGGATGGGGTAGTTCCAGGACCTGGGACTTTAAGTAGTGGGTCTGAGGTGCTCATTTGTTGATATAGTCCATGTCCAGGAATCCTGAAATTAGCCTTCATCCAATTGTACATGCTGGTGCATTGGGATATGAGGTGATTAGCATTACTCCTCTGTGTACAGTTTTGTTTCTGGTTCACCATTACTATGTGAAAATCAACTCTCTCTATCTACATTTCAAGTTATGTTCTGTTGGAATGTCCCCTCCTTCCATCTTGCTATTTGTTTTTAATTCCTGTAATTTTGAGGTACATTTTAAAGATTGGTTTGGAAGGATTGTCAGAGTGGTTTCAGCTTTTGCTGCTAGTTTTGTGCCATCTTGGTTCCCCATAGAGCCATTATTTTGAAACATTTTTGCGGAGAATTTGGAGAGTGAGGTAATCTTCTGCCCTTTCTGCCATCTTTCCAGAATGTACCTCAGGACATAGATGATATTTTATTAAATTTATTATTGATACAAATATAGGAGGAAAATGATTAAAATGAATTTTTGTTACAAAGATCTACAAAATATTTTGTCAGTATAAAATATTTGACTTAAATAAAATTAAATTTAAGTAGGATAAGTTTTTTACTATTTTACATTATGTGAAAAAACTTATTTCACAAGAATGAGACTGGGTAGGCACAATCATTGAATATTTTGTTTAAAAATATGTAAGGATTTTTGTTATTTATGGTTTAACTCTGCATGTCGGACTCTTCATGGCCCCATATGGGGTTTTCTTGTCAAAGATAAAGAAGGTGTTTACCATTTCCATCTCCACTGGATTCAAGCAAAAAGAACTTAAGTAACTTGTGCAGGATTACAAATCCAGTGAGTGTCTGAGTATGAATTTGAATGCAGGCCTTTCTTACTCCAGGCCCAGTTCTCTAATTACTAAGTAGTATAGCTGTCTTTAAAGGAAAGAGTGTAACTGACTTGACCAGGTTCAGTCAACTAAGTGTCTATGTCTGAGGTCAGATTTTTTTTTTAATCAGGTCTTACTCCAGTTGCAGTGTTCT